>NC_041383.1:284294802-284325538 GCF_002162155.2 Triticum dicoccoides | reverse complement strand
TTGCATTAGGTTTTGCTAATGTTATTGTTTGCTCCTATTCTGTTGCATAGCCTACTTTTGTAACCTGCTCATTGTACCTTACCTGCTTATCTTAAACTGCTTAGTATAGGTTGGTTAGTGATCCATCAGTGACCACCAGTATTTTTCCTTGTTGCCCCTGCTTCATCATCGACGACTCGATCAGCGTGATCGACGACCAGAGCCCGACACCTCAAATCACATCACGCCCCTTTTATTGCTCAAGTCTGTAGAGCTACTATCGAGTGCCGAGGGTGATCCCTCAACGCACTCCTAATAATAATTCTGTAGTGTAGATATTCGGTCGTGGTCATCGAGGGTGATTTCCTTTTTCACCATTCCCGATACGGCTCTGTCATTCAACACCTCAAGTGTGAACGTCGAGGGTGGTCCCTCTTACGTTCACCTTGATGATTTTCCCCTTGATGTTTGGACACACGGTTACCTTGACTTTACTTGAGACCTTGGTGAAAGTCGGGCGGGCCCGGAGAGCACCCGCAATATAATGACGTGGCACGGCCGGGCATTCTAGGCCCTTGTCGTAAGTCCACGAGACGGGGCGACGGGGTCACTTTCGATCGTGAGTCTCTGCTCGTCTCCGCAAGCTAATAATACACTATGGTTTGGGTATTTGTTCTGAGTTGGACTTTGGCCTTTACGCACTAACCACCACGCGAGAATAGATATGGGCCTCGACGTCGTGGTATCAGCCGAAGCTTTGTCAGATGTCCAGTTCAGCAGTGCGGAATGGTCGGATCGTGCTGGCCATCCGAGGCGGTGCTGGTATCCACCCTGCTCGCAACGACCTAGAGTGCTGCAGGCGATGGGCACAAGACCCCGGAGTGCTTAGGATGTAGACCGGTGGGGACCTCTCTGCTGAGCCTAGGTAGGGCTGCGATGTGTTGATCTTCCGAGGCCAGGCATTGATCCTAGAAAGGTGTGTCCGGCCAGAGGGATCGAGCGTGTTGGGTAACGTGGTGCACCCCTGCAGCGAAGTTATATATTCGAATACCGTGTCCGCGGTAATGGACGTTCAGACTTATATCCTGATCTTATACAACTACAAGTGGATACTTGAGATATGTGGCTCCGGATTGTTTTCTCGCAGGGAGTCGAGGAAGGATCTCTGGGCATTATTGTTACAACAAACTTGTTAAATATAAACTGCTATTCTTTACTCTTCTACATGCTACACGATGCTCAGAGCTGCGTGAAGATGCTAGTCTTTGATAGGCTAGGCTTTCCCCCTCTATTCTGGCATTCTGCAGTTCAGTCCACAGATACAACCCTTTCATTTGATACAAATGCATACTTAGTATAGATCTGATGCTTGCGAGTACTTTGGATGAGTACACACGGTTGCTTTGCTACCCCGTTTCCCCCTTCTTTCTTCTTTCCGGTTGATGCAACCAGATGATGGATCCCTGGAGCCAGATTACACCGCTGATGGATGCTACTACATGGAGACTGCCGACGACCAGGAGTAGTTTAGGAGGTCCCAGGCAGGAGGCCTTGCCTCTTCGATCGTGTTGCTTTTGTGCTAGCCTTCTTAAGGCAGACTTGTTTAACTTATGTTTGTACTCAGATATTGTTGCTTCCGCTAACTCTTGTGCTTTTGAGCTTCTGTATTCGAGCCCTCGAGGCCCATGGCTTGTAATATAAAGCTTGTATTATTTTAATTTGTGTCTAGAGTTGTGTTGTGATATCTTCCGTGAGTCCCTGATCTTGGTCATACACATTTGCGTGCATGATTAGTGTACGGTCAAATCGGGGGCGTCACAAGTTGGTATCAGAGCCGACTGCCTGTAAGATCCCCCTTTCCAACTCCTTGGCCGAAGTTGAGTCTAGTATTTGAAAATTGATTTGCTAACATGGCTGTGTGGCTTACGAGCCGACGTTGCCGTTGGTGGTATTAGGATCTTTTACTCCTCGTCTATACTCTGGGATTCTGATCTCTCTTCTATTTCGAATTAAATGGTTTTATTAACTCTAACTCTAGGTACTCGTAAATACTTTCTCCCGGAGAGCCCTCACTCCAGATGATTGCTTGGTGCACCAAAAGATTCTGAAGATACTCTCCGATGTTTTACCGAGACCCTTATACGCTTTGCCATTGCGATCCCTACTACCGATAAATCCTTATGAGTAAATACCTACGTTGTCGTTCATACCTTCATCCCCAGTTGCTCTTGTTATTACAAGATGCCCTGAATTACTCTTTGTTGTCCTGAGAACCCGCTAAGCCTACTGCCTTCCAGTTCCTTGCCACATGAATACCCCTGCAGATAATTACTCGCGCTTGCCGAGTATCCGTTCGTCCACAGTTGTTCTTTGTTTCACAAAATTCTTTGGAATATTATCCGATCTTCCGAAAATCCTTAGTAACCTATTGCACTTGCTCCTCCTTGTCTACTTGCATTGTGGATGCTTTCCATATGTCTGGCAATATTCAGTAGTATCCTTTGTCATCTTTAATTTTGAGCATTTGATTCAATATGTTTGTGAATGCTTGCAATCATCAAACAAATTTAAAATTCTTCCCTTCGGCTCAGACATCGCCCCTGACATGAGCTGGTGCTCGACAAATCAAACCTTGATTGATTGTTGATCTATGTCTATTCAACTTACTTGTCTTTGATCAGAGCCTCTTCTTCTAATCCCCCGTTTTGGAACTCATAATTCCCTTTGCCTTTGAGCTTTTAGTTAGTCAGTTGTTTCTATAATATGATATACTTGCATTCTTTCTTCTTCTGGGTGAGTATCAATGCTCACATCAGATCCCTTGTGGACCACCAGACCTTTTGTTCAGTTTTATCCGACAACATTCTTCATATTCACTAACCTTGTGAGCCTTTCCTCGGATACATAATGCCTTGGTAAATTGTATCCCCCGCTCTTGTCAACCAAACTCTGCTATCGAGCTTGAGTTGATTACTCCTGAAGTTGTGGTATAGGTTCCTAAGATGCCCCTATGGGTTGAACCTATGCCTCCCCTAATCCGTCTGAACCCGAGAGTCTTCGTGAGTCTTACTCTTCTGGTCTTTTGCCAGATAAAAAATCAACACTACAACTTCATCGAAAGCGAGAAGTGAATGAAAGGTTATGCATTGGAGAAGTGGGAGTCGACCTTGAACTTTGTGTTCATGCCCATGGACACGATGTGGAACTTATCATGGAAGCTTCTTGAAATATTAATAATCCCCTTGTGATAAGTTCATCTTGTATTTATGTTTGGTCCTTCGCAACCATGGTTCCGACCATGACTGTTATCCTTCGATTGCTTTTCTCGGACGAGTTAAAGTACTTGTCTTCTGCAGATCATTTCACCAATCCAACCTATAGTTTGATCTACCTTCGAGTATTACCCACTAGTATGTCGAGAATAACACGGAACTACGTAACTTCTGATGAGTTCTTCCACAACTATTATTTCTCGCCGATTCAAATTTTCCACGGGTTCTGAGTTGTTAGACACTCTAGGACACCATTAACTGATTCGAGTCTACACTTCCCTTTCCCTTGTTTTGTTTAACCTTTCTTGGAACCTAACATAGCTCAGCAGTGATAATTCCCTGCTTATGTAACACCTCAGTGTACAAGCTCTGTCTGTAAGACCTTGTTACTATTGTTGATGACATTCCGGTAGCCACCGATGGATGAGAACTTTGCCTATTGGCCCGTCTCGTCTTAACGAGTGGGAAAATGGTTCTCTTCGTCCCTTGCCCTTGGTACCAACGTTGTTGCCAACATAACTAACAGGTTGTCCTCTGACATACCTTGCTACCTCATCCGTACAAAATGTTAGCACCCTTCCTGCTTTTAACCCACATGGTGGGCCCATAACCCAAAGTTCCACAGGATCGAAACCTGACACTCCTATACATCCTTGTTTTCTAAAATATCCCTCGGGCTTGGCTTCGTATGTAATTCGCGAGCCATCTTCCTTGTGATCTATTCTAGTATGAAATGCAATACTTATTCTCGATGCTCTGAGCCTCTTTCCACTCTGTTGCAGACATCAAGCAATTGCCTACCTGGTTGAAACTTCTTATTGCACCTTCTTACCTTGCTCTCGATGACTTTCTTATATTTCAAGCTCGAGAGATGCCACGTTCACTAAGATAGCCCCCTGGTACCTACCTTGTGTTGAGCTCCGTCCTTCCCGAGTATTTCCCTCCTTACTCCCCCTTAAATCTCGGGACGAGATTTCTTATAGTGGAGGAGAATTGTAACGCCCGGATAATTACGCTACAGTAATTCCCTCCTATTGATGCCACATCATCATGATTACTGTTGTTAAACTCACGTTGGTTCAAAAACCGGTTCAAATTTCAAATTCAAATCAAAGTCCAAAATTCAAATTGCCAAACATGAAAACTAAAATATTCAAAGTGTGAAAAATAATCCCTGGATATTGGTCATGTTGGAACCAACCTCATTTGAGTTCCCAAAATGCCCCTAGGTTTTTATCTTTTGGTCCAACAATAATTAAATTGGCCTTTCCAATTTCTAAAAATGGTTAGCCAACTCCTTCTGACCCCAAACTTTTTATGCAACTTCACTTTGTTCCTATCTATTTTTGTGCAAAGTGCCACATTTAACAAAAATAATTTAGTAGCTCTTTTAAATAGGAAACAAAGGCAAATCAAAAAAAAAAAAAGGCCACCACTCCCTAGTGGGCCTCGTGGCCTAGCTGGCCATCCAGCTGGTCGGCCAGGCCGGCCCACTCGAACCCCCCACGCCGCCGAGGGGATAAGTCTCCCCCTCGGCCTCATCCTCGTCAGCCCCAGATATTCCCTCCCCCCTCGCTCGGCTCTTTCCCTCTCAGTTCTCTCCGCCGGAGCGTCGTCGGCGCCGTTGCCACGGCCTCGACCCCCTCCCTCACCACGTCAACATGTCCAACGGCTCCATCGGCCTCCTCCACGTTGGTACAAGCCCCGGATGGAGCTCGGAGCCGGCTCATCAAGCGGATCGACGCCGAACCTCATTGCTGTCCCCCGCCGCCTAGTCCGCGACCGCGCCGTCGCCGGACTGCCTCGTCCACGTCGCCATCGTCTGCCTCGTCCCTTCCGTCGTCGGACCACCCAACATTCCCCGAGCCCTCTGCCATGTGCCCTACGTTCCCCTCGTGAGCGCCTTCCCTCCTCTCTGCACGGTTCCGTTGTAGGGCCCCGTCCCCGCCTCGCGCCTCGTCCGATGTCCCCGTCCCCTGCTACTGCTCAGGACCGCGCCGCTACCGACCGCCGCCCTCGCGTGCCCCTGCAGACGCTGCCTCTGCCAGCCGCGTCCCGCTTCGCCCCCTCCATTCCCCCTCTCTCTCCGTCGTCCCGGACGCCACCGCGCTAGCGCACGCGCCTGCACCCTGGCCGCGCGCGCTGCTCCCTGGACGCGTCCAGGCACGCGCCCGGCGTCGCCCGCGCCCCTGTTCGCTCCCGCCCAAGCCTAGCCGAGGCCACGGCCTCGCCCTCGATGGGTGCTCGCGCCCGATGCCCGCGCCATCCACCATTGCCCCGCCTGCCGCTCGCGCCTTTGCTCGTCGCTGCCCTGCACTGCCGTCCCTCGCCGCTGCTGGCAGCTGCCGGTGCCCCGCCAGCCTCTCCCCGCCCCAGGCAGGCTGCGGCCTCCACGGGCGCCCGCCCCGCTTCTCCGCCCGAAGGCATGCGCCCGACCCCGGGGTTTCGCCCGTTAACCCGCCCCGCTGAGTTGGCCTAGTGCCACTGAGGAACGGGCCCCACGCCCTGAAAACGACAAAAAAATATAGTTATATAAATAATTAAATTAATTAGTTAATTTAATGGTTAATTAACTTAATTAATGTTGCCTAACTAACTAGTTAACTAACTAATTAGACTAACTAATCATGTTAGTTTAGCTACTGTCAATGACAGGTGGCCCCACCCCCCTGTTTACCAGTCAACGTTGACTGGTCAACTGGGACCCCCTGGAACCGCATGTCACCCTCTGGTACACCTCTGTGTACACAGATCTGGGTGCACATAGCATTTTAGCTTTTTAATTCGAATTAAATTAATAATTTCAGAATATTGCTAAAACTTTAATAAATCATATAAAATAATTCGTAACTCGGATGAAAAAGTTTTATACATCAAAGTTGCTCAGAACAACGAGACGAATCAGAACACGCCCTCCGTTCGTTTGCCACACACTCCTAGTATAGTGAACATGCAACTTACCCCCTCCGTTTCATCTTTCCGGAAAATACAAACTTCAGGAAAACATTCCCGGATGTTATCCCCCTTCGCCGGTATCGTGTAGTACCGCGTTAGAACACGTCTAGCCCTGCCTGTTGTCCTATTATGCTCTTGCTTGCTATGTATTTACTATTTCTCCCCCCTCTTCTCTCCAATAGACCCCGAGACTGTCGCTCCTGCCGCCCTGATCGACTACGCGACGACGACCCCTTCTTCTTGTCTGAGCAACCAGGCAAGCCCCCCCTTTGATCATCCCAATATCGCCCATTCCATTCTCTCATGCTTGCATTAGATTTTGCTACTGTTACTGTTTGCTTCTATTCTGATGCATAGCCTACCTTTGTAACCTGCTCATTGTACCTTACCTGCTTATCCTAAACTGCTTAGTATAGGTTGGTTAGTGATCCATCAGTGACCCCCAGTATTTTTCCATGTTGCCCCTACTTCATCATCGACGACTCGATCAGCGTGATCGATGACCAGAGCCCGACACCTCACATCACATCACCGCCCTTTTGTTGCTCGACTCTGCAGAGCTACTATCGAGTGCCGAGGGTGATCCCTCATAACGCACTCCTGATAATAATGTTGTAATGTAGCTATTCGGTCATGGTCATCGAGGGTGATTTCCTTTTTCACCATTCCCGATACGGCTCTGTCGTTTAACACCTCAAGTGTGAACCTCGAGGGTGGTCCCTCTTACGTTCACCTTGATGATTACATTGAGTGGAATCCTCCGTGGGTGATTCCTCGGGTTTTCCCCTTGATGTTTGGACACACTGTTACCTTGACTTTACTTGAGACCTTGGTGAAAGTCGGGCGGGCCCGGAGAGCACCCGCAATATAATGACGTGGCACGGCCGGGCATTCTAGGCCCTTGTCGTAAGTCCACAAGATGGGGCGACGGGGTAACTTTCGGTCGTGAGTCTCTGCTTGTCTCCGCAAGCAAATAATACACTATGGTTTGGGTATTTGTTCTGAGCTGGCCTCTGGCCTTTACGCACTAACCACCACGCGAGAATAGATATGGGCCTCGATGTCGTGGTATCAGCCGAAGCTTTGTCAGACGTCCTGTTCAGCAGTGCGGCACGGTCGGATCGTGCTGGCCATCCGAGGTGGTGCTGGTATCCACCCTACTCGCAACGACCCAGAGTGCTGCGGGCGATGGGCGCAAGACCCCGGAGTGCTTAGGATGTAGACCGGTGGGGACCTCTCTGCTGAGCCTAGGTAGGGCAGCGACGTGTTGATCTTCCGAGGCCGGGCATTAACCCTAGAAAGGTGTGTCCGGCCAGAGGGATCGAGCATGTTGGGTAACGTGGTGCACCCCTGCAGGGAAGTTATATATTCGAATGGGGTGTCCGCGGTAATGGACGTTCAGACTTATATCCTGATCTTATACAACTACAAGTGGATACTTGAGATATGTGGCTTCGGGATTGCTTTCTCACAGGGAGTCGAGGAAGGATCTCTGGGCATTATTGTTACAACATCCTTGTTAAATATAAACTGCTATTCTTTACTCTTCTACATGCTGCAAGATGCTCGGAGCTGCGTGAAGATGCTAGTCTTCGATAGGCTAGGCTTTCCCCCTCTATTCTGGCATTTTGCAGTTCAGTCCACAGATACAACCCTTCCATTTGATACAAATGCATACTTAGTATAGATCTGATGCTTGTGAGTATTTTGGATGAGTACTCACGGTTGCTTTGCTACCCCGTTTTCCCCTTCTTTCTTCCTTCCGGTTGATGCAACCAGATGATGTATCCCTGGAGCCAGATGCCACCGCTGATGGATGCTACTACATGGAGACTGCCGACGACCAGGAGTAGTTTAGGAGGTCCCGGGCAGGAGGCCTTGCCTCTTTGATCGTGTTGCATTTGTGCTAGCCTTCTTAAGGCAGACTTGTTTAACTTATGTTTGTACTCAGATATTGTTGCTTCCGCTGACTCTTGTGCTTTCGAGCTTCTATATTCGAGCCCTCGAGGCCCCTGGCTTGTAATATAAAGCTTGTATTACTTTAATTTGTGTCTAGAGTTGTGTTGTGATATCTTCCCGTGAGTCCCTTATCTTGGTCGTACACATTTGCGTGCATGATTAGTGTACGGTCAAATCGGGGGCGTCACAAGTAGCTAGGTTGGCGCATCGTCAGTTTGGTCACATGCGGTCCGACACGTTGTAGTGATACTAGCAAGATGCCTGCGCGTTGCACAAAGTTGATGGAAAAGGTAAGCACAGCTTACAAATTGACAGATGGAGTACTAGTTACAGTGACACATATAATTGCCTCCAAATGTGAGCAAAGGGATTGCACGTGTCCGTATTGACTGGATGAGAATGCAATAGCACAATAAGAATTAAGGCCACGATGATACGATCGCAGTGGTCATTACAGGAGGCAAGCAGAAAGATGCATCCATCAACAAATGACCTCCTCCTCCTCGACTCAGTGGGTTGGGCCACAGACCGGCGTCTTAGGAGCGGCAGATTTTGTGGCGAGGTCAAGGTGCTTCTCAAAAGAGGCGTCCAATGCTTCCAGCCGGTTGACAAAGGCCGACATTGCAGCGTCCTCACCGGCCTTATAGATACCTATGTACATGACTTGCTCGTACACGTGGATGTGTAGGTCGATGATTTCTTGCAGCGCGACCTCTAGGTGGACATTCTTCATTGCGTCGGCAGGAAGTCGTAGGGCCACCAGTGCTTAAAAGAGGTTCTCGCCATGGAGGTCGATTAGGGTGGCAGGTAATGGGGAGCCCAGGCACGCGGTCTAGTGGAGTACGGCAATGTCGTCCGCGAGCTTCTTGACGACGGTGAACTTGTTGATGGTGGCAACATCATCTACTCCAACCGAGAGTCGTAGATGACATCCATGATGGCCATGAACCAGCCAGTCGCCAACACCGTCTGGAGACGATCCTCGGTGTCATGCCGCAGGCCGGCATCATGGACCAACTGGCACAGCCGCTGGCCGCTCGCGCTCATCGCCACCATGGGTCTGGAGTGAGCAGTTTTGCACTTAGTGTAGGTGCTTAGGTGCGTACGATGTGGTAGATGCATTGGAATGGAGGGACGCCTTTATATGAGTGCAAACTGCGTTGCAATCACATCGTGCTGCCTCTTTTCCCTGTCCTCCTCCCATTACTTCCCTCATGCATTCAGGATGATAATTGAAGGAGGGCGCATCACTAGTCGTTCAAAATTTCGGGAACCGCTACCCTCTCCCTCGTCTTCATTAAAGCCGTATCGGGAACTGTCCTAGTTTACTAGTAGCTGTCAAATCAAATATTACTGTGCCGCCCGTTGCACGCCCGGCTAAACACGCCTCCTCGCCTCCATCAAGCGCCTCCGTTAAACTCACATGCAAACTGAGAAACCTACTCCGGCCACACGTCTGTTCATGAGCGGGCCAGAATTAAACGCAACGCCAGCCGAGCTCCTCCCGTCCGCCCTCAGTTTAAACGAGGCCCGACGCCAACCAAGCTCCTACCGCCCGCCCTCTATTTAAACGAGGCCAGACAGCGGGCAAGAATCGCACCCCCTCTGCTGCTCCCCCATCTCCTCCTTCACCATTTTCTCCACTCTTCCAATGGCTCCCGAGGAGCCGTTCTCCGGCGTACTACCCGGCTGGGTGGCTCGCCGAGACCTCCGGATAAAACCGAGGCCGCTCGGTGCTTCACCAACCTCACTTGGCCTGATGGAGCCAGTTGCTGACCCAAGCCGGCGCGTGGTTTAGCAACTCGCTGCTCCAATACAGCTCGATGAGGAGTGGCGAGTTGCTCCACACTGGCACGGAGGCACGGGCGTCGTTGTTGTTGCGTCGTACTCTGGCACCAGTGTCGGTGATGGCCGCGTCTCCCGTGTTTGTGGGCGCGCCTCCCGTGCCTGCCGCAATGCCATGCAGGCAGAGACAAAAGCCGGGTGCGCGGAGAGTGACGAGTTGGTGGCCAGCTTCTCCGTGTCCGCCGCCATTGATACGTCTCCGTCGTATCTATAATTTTTTATTGTTCCATGCCAATATTCTACAACATTTATATACTTTTGGCAACTTTTTATACTATTTTTTGGGACTAACATATTGATCCAGTGCCCAGTGCCAGTTCCTGTTTGTTGCATGTTTTATGTTTTGCAAAAACCAAATATCAAACGGAGTCCAAACGGGATAAAAACGGACAGAGAATTATTTTGGAATATTTGTGATTTTTGGGAGGAAGAATGAACGCGAAACGGTGCCCGAGGTGGCCACGAGAGTGGCCCACACCACCACTCCATGGGGCGCGCCCCCTATCTCGTGGGCCACCCGTAAGGCGGTTGATGCCCTTCTTCGGCTGCAAGAAAGCTAATTTTTTGGGAAAAAATCTGGGTGAAGGTTTCAATCCAATCGGAGTTAGGGATCTCTAGATATAAAGGAAACGGTGCCAGTGCAGAATTCCAGAACGCAGAAACAAAGTGATAGATCCAATCTCGGAGGGGCTCTCACCCCTCCCATGCCATGGGAGCCAAGGACCAAAGGGGAAACCCTTCTCCCATCTAGGGAGGAGGTCACGGAAGAAGAATAAGAAGGGGGCCTCTCTCCCCCTTGCTTCCGGTGGCGCTGGAGCGCTGTCGGGGGCCATCATCATCACCGCGATCTTCACCAACATCTCCATCACCTTCCCCCTTCTATATCCAGCGGTCCACTCTCCCGCAACCCAATGTACCCTCTACTTGAACATGGTGCTTTATGCTTCATATTATTTTCCAATGATGTGTTTCCATCCTATGATGTCTGAGTAGATTTCCATTGTTCGATCGGTGATTGATGAATTGCTATGATTGGTTTGAGTTGCATGTTTTATTATTGGTGTTGTCCTATGGTGCCCTCCGTGTCGTGGAAGCGTGAGGGATTTCCGTTGTAGGGTGTTGCAATGCGTTCATGATTCGCTTATAGTGGGTTGCGTGAGTGACTGAAACACAAACCCGAGTAAGGGTATTGTTGCGTATGGGAGAAAGGGGACTTGATGCTTTAATGCTATTGTTGGGTTTTACCTTAATGAATCTTTAGTAGTTGCGGATGCTTGCTAGAGTTCCAATCATAAGTGCATATGATCCAAGTAGAGAAAGTATGTTAGCTTATGCCTCTCCCTCAAATAGAATTGCAATAGTGATTACCGGGTTAGTAACATAGTCAATTGCTAGGGACTATTCCACAACTCCTACCACCACTTTTCCACACTCGCTATATTTACTTTATTGCATCTTTATTTAAACAACCCCTACTTTATATTTACGTCTTCTTTATTATCTTGCAAACCTATCCTATCACACCTACAAAGTACTTCTAGTTTCATACTTGTTCTAGGTAAAGCGAACGTCAAGCGTGCGTAGAGTCGTATCAGTGGCTAATAGGAGTTGAGAGAGTATTTTTTCTACCTTTAGCTCCTTGTTGGGTTCGACACTCTTACTTATCAAAAGAGGCTACAACTATCCCATATACTTGCGGGTCATCAAGACCTTTTTCTGGCACCATTACCGGGGAGTCATAGCGTGGGGTGAATATTCTCGTGTGTGCTTGTTTTCTTTATCACTAAGTAATTTTTATTTGCTGTTCTTAGTTGTTTTCTATCTTTAGTTATGGGTAGGAAACGCAAAATACCAAAAAAAATAGTTGTACCTACTGAACCAATGGTTGAAGAACCACTCAAAATCTATCGCACTCCCGAAGCTTTTTACTTGGATCATCTTCGATCCCTTTGTGCTCGTGCTGAAACCCCCACTAGTTTAGTTGAGGGCAAATCTTTAGATGAGCATGCTTGTTTTGTGCAACACCGCATATCTGAAAAAGGGAAACTATTATGGGATCAAATTCAACGTTTGCAATGCTATGCTTGGAATTTATGTCAAATATATGAGTTTACTTGTTGTTCTGAAGACCCTAAGAAACACCTACCCTATCAATGCTTGCTTAGTGATAATGGAATCGTATCTTCGTATGCTAAGGGTGTTTACAATTACTGTGATGTTCAACAAATTGAAGAATTTGTTGCTTTTAAAGGTGCTTATGAGATTGCCTCTTTGATTGAAAAGTATGATGCTACTCTTTACAAATCTGAAAATTTTTCCATATTTCAATATTGTTATGATAATTATGCTTCTAATGCCTATGTTAAACCATATATTGAGGACTTCTCCGCTGTCCAAGAAGAGACTAATATTTTGCAGGAAGCTATGGAAGAAGAAATTGATGAAACAGTGAGCTCATTGGATGAAAAAGATGATGAGGAGAGCGAAGAACAAAAAGGAGGAAGAGCGGATAAGCTACCCATGCCCACCTTCTAATGAGAGTAACCCTCCAACTCATACATTATTTAATTCCCCTTCGTTCTTACCGAATGATGATTGCTATGATCCCTTGAATTTGTTTGAAATATCCCTTTTTGATGATGCTTGCTATGCTTGTGGCCAAGATTCCAATATGAATTGCTTATGGAGATGAAGTTGCTATAGTTCCTTATGTTAAACATGAAATTGTTGCTATTGCACCCACGCATGATAGTCCTATTATCTTTTTGAATTCTCCAAACTACACTATATCGGAGAAGTTTGTGCTTATTAAGGATTATATATATATGGGTTGCCTTTTACCATTGCACATGATGATTTTGATGAATGTAATATGCATGTGCTTGCTGGTCCTACTTGCAATTATTATGAGAGAGGAACTATTTCTCCACCTCTCTATGTCTCCCATACTATGAAATTGCAAGAAACTGCTTATACTGTGCATTGGCCTTTACTATGTGTGCATGAATTGTTCTTTTATGACATGCCGATGCATAAGAAGAGAGTTAGACTTTGTTGTTACATGATATATGTTACTTTTTGCTCACTACTAAATTACAAATCATTGTTAATTCAAATTGGCTTTGATATACCTTGGGATCCGGGTGGATTCATTACTTGAGCACTATATGCCTAGCTTAATGGCTTTAAAGAAAGCGCTGCCAGGAAGACAACCCGGAAGTTTTAGAGAGTCATTTATTTCGGTTGAGTGCTTTCATATAGTTTTAAAACAAAAAAAATAAAGAGGGGAACCTAAAACTTTTCGAAAAAGGAAAGTGAAACTGAGAAAGACAAGCATTGTTGAAGTGGGAGAGCTCCTTGAACTTTGTTCATGCTCACAGAAACTTTGTGAATCTTAATTACAGAAACTTTTCATCAAAAAAAATTATCGCCTTGTACAATTCCATTGTATTATAAAAATAATGTGCCAAGGTTTGCCTTTAGGATGTTTACAATGCTTGTTGGTTTGTACGGTGCAGGACAGAAACTTTGCCTGTAGTGCGCGATTTTACATTTTTAACTGGAACGTCAATTGGTTCTGATTCCTTTTGCACTGTCTTGAGATACAACTTTTTTATTTTTTCTAATTTTGGTAGAATTGTTGGGGTAGTATAAGTATGGTGGATGTTCAGATTGCTACAGACTGTTCTGTTTTTGACAGATTCTGTTTTTGATGCATAGTTTGCTTGTTTTGATGAATCTATCAATTTATATTAGTGGATTAAGCCATGGAAAAGTTATATTACAGTATACACAATGGAAAAACAAAATATGAATTGGTTTTCAACAGTACTTAGAGTGGTGATTTGCTTTATTATACTAACGGATCTTACCGAGTTTTCTGTTGAAGTTTTGTGTGGATGAAGTGTCTAAACGAGGAGGTCTCGATATGAGGAAAAGGAAAAGAGAGGCAAGAGCTCAAGCTTGGGGATGCCCGAGGAACCCCAAGTAAATATTCAAGGAGACTCAAGCGTCTAAGCTTGGGGATGCCCCGGAAGGCATCCCCTCTTTCTTCAACAAGTATCGGTATGTTTTTGTATTCGTTTCGTTCGTGCAATATGTGCAAGTCTTGGAGCGTCTTTTGCATTTAGTTTTCAGTTTTCTTTTATGCACCATGCTGGTATGAGATAGTCCTTGGTTTATCTATAGATTGCTCATTGCACCTCACTTAAATCTTTTGAGTATGGCTTTATAGAATGCTTCATGTGCTTCACTTATATCATTTGAAGTCTGGATTGCCTGTTTCTCTTCACATAGAAAACCGCCATTTGTAGAATGCTCTTTTGCTTCACTTATATTTGTTAGGGCGTGGGCATATCTTTTGTAGAAAGAATTAAACTCTCTTGCTTCACTTATATCTTTTTAGAGAGATGACAGGAATTGGTCATTCACATGGTTAGTCATAAAATCCTACATAAACTTGTAGATCCCTGAATATGATATGTTTGACTCCTTGCAATAGTTTTGCGATATAAAGGTGCTGATATTAGAGTTGTGCTAGTTGAGTAATTGTGAAATTGAGAATTACTTGTGTTGAGGTTTGCAAGTCCCGTAGCATGCACGTATGGTGAACCGTTATGTAACGAAGTTGGAGCATTAGGTGCTCTTTGATTGCCTTCCTTATGAGTGGCAGTTTGGGACGAGCGATGGTCTTTTCCTACCAATCTATCCCCCTAGGGGCATGCGTAGTAGTACTTTGCTTCGAGGGCTAAGTAGACTTTTGCAATAAGTATATGAGTTCTTTATTACTAATGTGAGTCCATGGATATACGCACACTCACCCTTCCACTTTGCTAGCCTCTATTATGCCGCGCAACTTTTGCCGGTATCATGAACCCATTATTTACCTTCCTCAAAACAACCACTATACCTACCTAGTATGGCATTTCCATAGCCATTCCGAGATATATTGCCATGCAACTTCCATCATCATCATATACATGACTTGAGCATTCATTGTCATATTGCTTTGCATGATCGTAAGATAGCTAGCATGATGTTTTCATGGCTTGTCCATTTTTCATGTCATTGCTATGCTAGATCATTGCACATCTCGGTACACCGCCGGAAGCATTCATATAGAGTCATATCTTTGTTCGAGATATCGAGTTGTAATATTGAGTTGTAAGTAAATAAAAGTGTGATGATCATCATTATTAGAACATTGCCCCAGTGAGGAAAGGATGAAGGAGACTATGATTCCCCGACAAGTCAGGATGAGACTCCGGACTTTCTGAAAAATAAAAGAGGCCAAAGAAGCCCAAATAAAAAAAGGCCAAAGAAGCCCACCAAAAAAATGAAAAAAAATCAAAAAGAAAAAGAAAAAAATGAGAGAAAAAGAGAGAAGGGGAAATGTTACTATCCTTTTACCACACTTGTGCTTCAGAGTAGCAACATGTTCTTCATAGAGAGAGTCTCCTATGCTTTCACTTTAATATACTAGTGGGGATTTTTCATTACAGAACTTGGCTTGTATATTCCAATGATGGGCTTCCTCAAAATGCTCTAGGTCTTGGTGAGCAAGCAAGTTGGATGCACACCCACTTAGTTTATTTTGTTGAGCTTTCGTATATTTATAGCTCTAGTGCATCCGTTGCATGGCAATCCCTACTCACTCACATTGATATCTATTGATGGGCATCTCCATAGCCCGTTGATACGCCTAGTTGATGTGAGACTATCTTCTCCCTTTTGTCCTCACAACCACCACCATATACCACCATAGTGCTATGTCCATGGCTTGCGCTCATGTATTGCATAAGAGTTGAAAAAGCTGAAGCGCGTTAAAAACTATGAACCAATTGCTCGGCTCGTCATCGGGGTTGTGCATGATTTGAATGCTTTGTGTGATGAAGATGGAGCATAGCCAAACTATATGATTTTGTAGGGATGAGCTTTCTTTGGCTATGTTATTTAGATAAGACATAATTGTTTGGTTGGTATGCTTGAAGTATTATTGTTTTTATGTCAAATGATAGACTATTGCTTTGAATCACTCGTGTCTTAATATTCATGCCATGATTAGACATATGGTAAAGGTTATGCTAGGTAGCATTCCACATCAAAAATTATCTTTTTTATCATTTACCTACTTGAGGACGAGTAGGAATTAAGCTTGGGGGTGCTGATACGTCTCCGTCGTATCTATAATTTTTGATTGTTCCGTGCCAATATTCTACAACTTTTATATACTTTTGGCAACTTTTTATACTATTTTTTGGGACTAACATATTGGTCCAGTGCCCAGTGTCAGTTCCTGTTTGTTGCATGTTTTATGTTTCGCAGAAACCTAATATCAAACGGAGTCTGAGGGAGTTCCGGACTAGGGAGTGTCCGGATAGCCGAACTATCATCATCGGCGGGACTCCAAGACTATGAAGATACAAGATTGAACACTCCGTCCCGTGTCCGGATGGGACTTTCCTTGGCGTGGAAGGCAAGCTTGGCGATACGGATATGTAGATCTCCTACCATTGTAACTGACTCTGTGTAACCCTAGCCCTCTCCGGTGTCTATATAAACCGGATGGCTTTAGTCCTTAGGACGAACAACAATCATACCATAGGCTAGCTTCTAGGGTTTAGCCTCCTTGATCTTGTGGTAGATCCACTCTTGTAACACACATCATCAATATTAATCAAGCAGGACGTAGGGTTTTACCACCATCAAGAGGGCCCAAACCTGGGTAAAACATCGTGTCCCTTGTCTCCTGTTACCATCCGCCTAGACGCACAGTTCGGGACCCCCTACCCGAGATCCGCCGGTTTTGACACCGACATTGGTGCTTTCATTGAAAGTTCCTCTGTGTCGTCACCGATAGGCTCGATGGCTCCTTCGACCATCATCAACGACGCAGTCCAGGGTGAGACCTTTCTCCCCGGACAGATCTTCGTATTCGGCGGCTTCGCACTGCGGGCCAACTCGCTTGGCCATCTGGAGCAGATCGAAAGCTACGCCCCTGGCCGTCAGGTCAGGTTTGGAAGTTTGAACTTCACGGTTGACATCCGCGGGGACTTGATCCTCGATGGATTCGAGCCACAGCCGAGCATGCCGCACTGTCACGGCGGGCATGATTTAGCTCTGCAGCCGGATAGTACCCTGGAGGCCTCACTCGAACTCGCTCCGATCTTCAATTCGGAGCCGGCTGTGCAGATCAAGGACGAATGGCTAGACACCGCTTCGGGGGCTGCAACCTCTATGGCGATAGAGCCGAACAGTAACCTTGTCCCTCATAAAGCTCGTGACTCCGAGGTGCCGGACTCCTTGCCGAACTCCGAACCTCCCGCGCCCCCTCCGATCGAATCTGATTGGCAGGACGGTTGGGATGCGGATGACGAAGAAATTCAAAGCCCACCCACCACCCACTTGGTAGCCGCTGTCGACGATCTAACCGACATGCTAAACTATGACTCCGAAGACATCGACGGTATGGACGACGATGCCGGAGATGACCAAAAACCAGCGCCCACCGGGCACGGGAAAGCCACCCCAACTCGTGACGTATACATGGTGGATACACCAAAAGGAAGCGATAATGAGGAAAAACGGGATGTGGCGAAGGACAACTCCCCCAACAAACAACCAAAGCGGCGATGCAAGCGCCGCCCGAAGACCGGCATCGATAAAAACGGCACCCATACGAACCCGGCCCTAGAGCAGGGCGAAGCAATGGACGACGCACATGTCAACAAGCAGCCAGCCGGACATGAACTGGACAAGCAACCCATCCCCGGCGAAGATAATCTCACATCACCAGAGCATATGAATCTTCATAAAAGGCTCGTCGCCACTGCAAGAAGTTTGAAGAAGCAAAAGAGAAAGCTCAAAATAGCGGAGGACGCACTCAGAATGAGATGGAGCAAAGTACTCAACAGTGCAGATAAACATGGCACTAGTCACCAGACAATGAGCTACCCGAAGTGCAAGTTGTTGCCTGAATTTGACAAGGAGGCCTTAGAGCCCCCACAGTCAAAAAAGAAAGAAGCCGCCTGGCCGGATAGACGACCAGATGACAGGGCAAGAGCAACAAGGGGCGCCGCACACAAGCCGGCACACGATCAGCATAAAGATCCTCGGAAAAGGGACGACCCAGTCAGATCTATTTATGGGACAAAAAAGAAGACTCCAGGAAGCAACATAACCCGCCGAGCATCCAAAGACAACGGCACACCCAAATATAGGGGCGCCGCACACCCACTATGTTTCACCGATGAGGTACTGGATCATGGATTTCCAGCGGGATTCAAACCCATAAACATAGAAGCTTATGACGGAAGAACAGACCTCGGAGTCTGGATTGAGGACTACATCCTACACATACATATGGCCAGAGGAGACAATCTTCATGCCATAAAATACCTACCCCTCAAGCTCAAAGGGCCAGCTCGGCATTGGCTTAAAAGCCTCCCAGAAAATACCATTGGAAGTTGGGAAGAGCTTGAGTATGCGTTTCGAGCAAACTTTCAAGGGACCTATGTCCGCCCTCCGGATGCAGACGATTTAAGTCACATAACTCAACAACCCGGAGAGTCAGCACGCAAATTTTGGAACAGGTTCCTCACTAAAAAGAACCAAATAGTAGACTATCCGGACGCTGAAGCCTTAGCAGCCTTTAAACACAACGTCCGAGACGAATGGCTTGCCAGACACCTCGGCCAGGAAAAACCAAGAACAATGGCCGCACTAACAAGCCTCATGACCCGCTTTTGCGCGGGGGAAGACAGCTGGCTGGCTAGATGCAGTACCAGCGACCCAAGTACATTCGAAGTTAGGGATGGAAATGGGAAATCACGACGCAGAAAAGATCAGCGCCGGAATAAGGAAAATGGCCCGAATAGTACGGCGGTCAACACCGGATTCAAAAGCTCTCGGCCGAACAACAAAACACTGCCTCTCAAGGACAACAGTGACGAGCTATCCAACCTAAACAAGATTCTGGATAGACTATGTCAAATACATGGCACCTCCGGGAAGCCCGCAAACCATACCCACAGAGATTGTTGGGTCTTCAAACAGTCCGGCCGACTTAATGCCGAACACAAGGGGCTCGACACACCAAGCGACAGTGACGAAACCCAAAAGAAGCAATCCGGAAAACAAAAGACTTTCCCACTAGAAGTCAAAACAGTGAACTCACTTCATGTGATAACACGAAAAGACAGCGCGGCACCTGCTATATCAGGACACCGCCCGCAGAATGGGGATAGACCCTACCAAAATTCGCCGTAGCAGCACTTCCTTCAAAGGAGTGACGCCAGGCCTTTAAGCCAATTATACAGGCTCGGTACCACCAGAGGTTGTGTTTGGCTCATCCGACAAACTCCGTCGCGAAAAGCTCACTCTACATCGCCCCATTCAAACAGTAGCCTTTAAGCACTACTAGGGCGCGCAGCTACCGCCAGCCCTAATGCAATACCACATTACGCATTTTTGACGCTTAAGAATGCCCGGTCAACATGGCATGATTTCATTAAAAAGTAACTCCGCATGTTCCTTGACCACGGAGAACGTGAGACTGCTTCAACAGCCACACACTAATCAGACCTTGCAGGTCAAAGCCCCTAAAAACAGGTCGTTCGGACCTCGAACATGGTTAGGCCAGTCCGGTGTAACTAAACAAGGGGCTTCCCAGCCGCATACCCCCTTCATAAGGGGCCGCGTGTATAAATGATGAGAGCCAATAAAGCTCAACTTTCCTCATTTTATTCTATTTTAATACAACTTCTGCACGATATTTCTTGGAAACTAAGTCCTTCTCTTTTTCAGATGAAGCACGTGCTACACCCGTCCAGGGTACAGCACAACGGAGACACAGGCACAGACGTGCAGCAGGAACCCGTTGCAAGGATTCTTTTCAGATTAAGACCCTGGGTAAACCTTTCTTACTGTCTCTTGTTGATACACATCCCCCGGTTCCCCACCATAGCCGAGGAGGAGGCTGGCGTTTTGGCATTGGCCGCGTCATAAGTTCCCGCCTGTACCTGGACACAAGGGGCTTAGGGCATTGTTCTGCCCGGTATCATAAAGACCGAACACCTCAGGGAGTGTTCGGCATCTCGAGTTAGGCCTTATATGCATCAGCTCTGAATCATGTCTTTGGTCAAATGTTGGGTTTGCCCGGCTCCTGTGTTTTGCTGCCTTACGTTCCGTATCATCGGCTAACGCGGCACCAGGAGAACTACTGCGATTGTGCCCCGGTTCGGCCGGGCGAGCACCTCAGTAGAGAAAGCCGAAAACTGACTATCATGATATAGCGAGAGACTGGTCAACCACTCGATCGACCATTGGAATGTTTAGAATTCCTCCGCTTTGACGAAGGACCGCTTCTCGGTCAGGCACATATGCGCCCCGAGTTCGGGAAGAGCGGTGCCACCAGGGGCTATATAGTAGCCCCACATTCGAGCTCCTATGGCTAAGTGAAAGTGATAAAGCATTATAGTCCGGTTGCCTAGTTTGCTACGCTATCACCTCCTTAAAAGGACCAAGACATTGTATTAAGTGTGAAAAAGCGCTTTTCTTTTTGCAAACACCCCCCCGCACCATGTGCGTGGGGGCTGAAGCCAAAGACCACCATCTTTCAGATTATACATACATATACGGCCGCACAGGAGATAGTTCAATACTTGAACACACAAGTATAAAAAGTCATTGCATTATAAATATAATCTAAGAAATCATACATGTCATTCAAACATAACATCTTTCGAGCACTGCAACTCTATTATACGAGCACCCGGCAGGACTTCCTCAAAATAGTGCTCGGTGGGGAATCGGCTTTTGTCTGAACCCCGGGATGCAACAGTGGTGGCATCCATATCCGCCCAGTATGTCTTACCACGGGCGAGAGCCATCCGTGCACCTTCTATGCATGCCGACCGCTTCATCGCCCCAATATGCGGCACCGCCCCAAGGAATTGCTGCAACAAGACAAAATAACTCTTCGTCTTGGGCCTTTTCGGCCACAGATGAGCGACCACATCCGTCATGGCTAGTCCGGACAATCTATTCAGCTCAGCCCACTCAACCAGCCAATCACTCAACGGAAGTGGACGCTCCGGACTATGGAATTGAGACCAGAAAATCTCTTCCATTTCTTGATCCTCCTGGCTTCGAAAGTGCACGACTGCGTCCGCCGCACTCGCCACCAAGTCCAGATAAGGATCTTCTGCACCGTACAATCGGCCCAGCTGAGCATACTTCAGATCCGTGAACTTCCTACGCAGCATAAAGGGCTTTCCAGCCACAATGTCTCCGACCTGACGAAGTTCCTCCTTCATAGCCCGCATCGCACTACGGGCATCCTTGGCTTCGGCGTCAGCCTTCTTCAGGTCCTCTTGCTCCGCTCGGCATTCTCCTTCAAGAACCTCCAGGCAGTCGGTAGCAACTTTTAATTTCGTGGCCATTCCGGCCATCTCCTCCCTGCTTCGGCAGTGAGCAGCCTTCTCGGCTTCTAGCTCTTCCGCTGCCTTCGAGGCAGCCGCCTCGCTTTTTCTGGCTTGCTCCTTGGCCCGAGCAAGTTCTGCTCGAAGGCCTTCCACAGCAGCTGCAATATCTACATCGGGCATACAAATCGTAAGGAATGGGCGTCAGCTCCCTTACTAGGCGACCGCAGAGCAACCACATACCTTGTGATTCATCGAGTCGTTTATTGACCAGCGAGATGTCCGCATCCGCAATGTCAAGTTGCCTCTTCAGCTCGGCAAATCCTTCAGTCCGGCTGGCCACCGAACGTTCCGCCACCTGCACAGGAAAGGCGACAATCTATAACTGATATTATGATCCTCGGCACGCTGCCGATTTCGACAGCATACCAAGTCTCAGGGGCTACTATCTATACAGGGCGCACTTCATGTGCAAAACTATCAAAAGGTATGTCATTTATTGCGTACCTCAAATCCCGTCAGTAAACTTCCGACGGCCTCACACAACCCGCTTTCGGCAGACGAGATCCTTTCAATCACCATACCCATTAATGTGCGGTGATCTTCTGAGATGGACGCCCTCTTAAGCAAATCCTGCAGCTCCACCGGCCGTACTCCAATGGGTGCCGAACTCTCTGGCCCCGCCGAACTCGGGGAGACCCTCTGCGACGACACCTCAGGGTCGTCCGCCCCGCGCGACGGGGTGGCAGATGGAGGCGTTTATCTCTCCATCATCTCCGGACCAAGGTCTCCCGAAGATGAGCTGTGCTGAGATGGGCTGAGGTCCGAACTACAAGGTGAAAACTTCGGTTACCCTTAGAAATTAAACAGGGATGTCCACTATTACAAAATTCCCCCTTTTACTTACGGTTCGCTAGAGGGCTGATTCCTCCGAGGAGACAGTTCGGCCGGGGCTCTTCCCGGCCCGGGACCTTCCGATGCAGATTTCCTTCCCCGCTTTGAGGCCTTGGCCTCCGGGTCTTCGGAAGCGGTCCTGTTCTCCCCCTGGAAGGAGGGACTCTCGATTCCTCCCTTACTGAAAGCCTCCGTGGTGGAGGTGGTATGTCCCCTGTGCCCTTCTTCGCCCTCCTCCAAAGGTGCAACCTCTAACATTTTGATTAACGCGGGATCCTGTGTGGTCTCAGGGAGGGGGGCCGGACACCGTATCAGTTTTGCTTGCGCTATCCACTCCTGTCCAAAGGATAGTTGGTTAAAAGGCAAACCCACAGTAAATAAATGGACGATGTGTCCGGACACAGGGCTACTTACTTGAGTATCCGGGCGATTGCAGCTTAGGCCAGCATCCTGGGTCAATTCCGGACGCATCTCTTGCGATCCGAAGAACAGCTCGTACATTTCCGCGGGTGTCAAACCCATGAAGTGTTGAAGAGCTCGTGGCCCCTCCGGATTAAATTCCCACAGGCGGAGGGGCCGATGTTTGCAGGGCAGTAGGCGCCGGATCAACATAACCTGTACCACTACAGCCAGATTGATCTCCCTTTCTTGGAGGCCTCGAATCCGGTCCTGCAACAGGGGAACGTCCTTGGACGGCCCCCAGTCATGCCCCTTGTTGACCCACGAAGTCAGCCGCTGTGGGGGGCCCGAGCGGAAGACAGGCGGCAGCCTCTGCCTGCTGCCCCTGGGAGAGGTGATATAGAATCACTCCTGTTGCCACAAGCCGAGCTCCTCCTAAAAAGAGCCCTCGAGCCATGGAGCATCGGCCCTCTTGCTTATAACCGCCCCGCCGCACTCTGCCTGACGCCCCTCAATCATCTTCGGCTCCTCGTCGAAGGTTTTGAGCCACAAGCCAAAGTGAGGGGTAGTGCGGAGGAAGGCTTTGCAGACGACAATGAATGATGAGATGTGGAGGATAGACTCCGGAGCCAGGTCATGGAATTCCAGCCCATAGTAAAACATGAGCCCCCTCACGAAGGGATCCGTCGGGAAGCCTAAACCCCGACGGAGGTGAGACACGAACACGACGCTCTCACCAAGCTCAGGAGTGGGAGTAACTTGCCCTCGGGCAGGCAGCCTATGCGAAATCTCGTAGGTTAAGTACCTGGCGTCTCTTAGCTTTAGCACGTCCTCTTCCGTGACGGAGGAGGGCATCCACCGGCATCGTAGGTCGGGGCCAGACATTGTCGAAGATCAAAGGTACCCAAATATGGAGCCCTGGGTGTTGGAACTCGGGGCGAGGGGCGGATTCGATAGAGGATTGAAGGAAAAGAACGGGCCTTGGTCTCATTATAAAGAGGGAGAATACCAAGAGCCATCCCCGTGACCGTTTGGAACCCACCTTCGATGGAGGGGGCGTGGCAATGGGCGCGGTTGGGTTACCCACATTCGTATTGATGGGAATCCCAGAATAAGGGGAGCACGATCTCTGCTTCGACAAGACATGCCAAGGAAACCGCCTTGCTAAACGCGAGGAGGTGGAACAATAAAAACAATTCGAGTAAAGGCTTGGTAATGGTGTGACGTCACGCCACAAAATACGTCAGCAAATTGAACTTGTGTAATATTATTCTCTCTATCGTGGTATGTGGAATTTATTTTGCAGAGCCGGACACTATCCTGGTGTTCACAATCTTCTATAAATTATTCGGAGGAAGAACCCGCCTTGCAATGCCGAAGACAACATGCGCGCCGGACTCATCGTCATTGAAGCCTGGTCCAGGGGCTACTGAGGGAGTTCCGGACTAGGGGCTGTCCGGATAGCCGAACTATCATCATCGGCCGGACTCCAAGACTATGAAGATACAAGATTGAAGACTCTGTCCCGTGTCCGGATGGGACTTTCCTTGGCGTGCAAGGCAAGCTTGGCGATACGGATATGTAGATCTCCTACCATTGTAACCGACTCTGTGTAACCCTAGCCCTCTCCGGTGTCTATATAAACTGGTTGGCTTTAGTCCTTAGGACGAACAACAATCATACCATGGGCTAGCTTTTAGGGTTTAGCCTCCTTGATCTCGTGGTAGATCCACTCTTGTAACACACATCATCAATATTAATCAAGCAGGACGTAGGATTTTACCTCCATCAAGAGGGCCCGAACCTTGGTAAAACATCGTGTCCCTTGTCTCCTGTTACCATCCGCCTAGACGCGCAGTTCGGGACCCCCTACCCGAGATCCGCCGGTTTTGACACCGACATAGTCCAAATGGGATAAAAACGGACGGAGAATTATTTTGGAATATTTTTTGGGAGGAAGAATCAACACAAAACGGTGCCCGAGGTGGCCACGAGAGTGGCCCACGCCACCACTCCAGGGGGCGCGCCCCCCTATCTCGTTGGCCACCCGTAAGGCGGGTGATGCACTTCTTTGGCTGCAAGAAACCTAATTTTTGGAAAATGATCTGGGCGAAGGTTTCAATCCAATCGGAGTTAGGGATCTCCAGATATAAAGGAAACGGTGCCAGGGCAGAATTCCAGAATGCAGAAACAGAGAGATAGATCCAATCTCGGAGGGGCTCTCGCCCTTCCCACGCCATGGGAGCCAAGGACCAGAGGGGAAACCCTTCTCCCATCTAGGGAGGAGGTCAAGGAAGAAGAAGAAGAAGGGGGCCTCTCTCCCCCTTGCTTCCGGTGGCGCTGGAGCGCTGCCGAGGGCCATCATCATCACCACGATCTTCACCAACATCTCCATCATCTTCACCAACATCTCCATCACCTTCCCCCTTCTATATCCAGCGGTCCACTCTCCCGCAACCCGTTGTACCCTCTACTTGAACATGGTGCTTTATGCTTCATATTATTTCCCAACGATGTGTTGCCATCCTATGATGTCTGAGTAGATTTCCATTGTCCTATCGGTGATTGATGAATTACTATGATTGGTTTGAGTTTCATGTTTTATTATTGGTGCTGTCCTATGGTGCCCTCCGTGTCGCGCAAGCGTGAGGGGTTCCCGTTTTAGGGTGTTGCAATGCGTTCATGATTCGCTTATAGTGGGTTGCGTGAGTGACTGAAACACACACCCGAGTAAGGGGATTGTTGCGTATGGGATAAAGGGGACTTGATGCTTTAATGCTATGGTTGGGTTTTACCTTCATGAATCTTTAGTAGTTGTGGATGCTTGCTAGAGTTCCAATCATAAGTGCATATGATCCAAGTAGAGAAAGTATGTTAGCTTATGCCTCTCCCTTAAATAGAATTGCAATAGTGATTACCGGTTTAGTAACATAGTCAATTGCTAGGGACAATTCCACAACTCCTACCACCACTTTTCCACACTCGCTGTATTTACTTTATTGCATCTTTATTTAAACAGCCCCTACTTTTTATTTATGTGTTCTTTATTATCTTGCAAACCTATCCTATCACACCTACAAAGTACTTCTAGTTTCATACTTGTTCTAGATAAAGTGAACGTCAAGCGTCACTACAAGAAATACGGTCAATTATGACTCCCCATTTTGGTCATTGATTCGTCATATTTATCGGTTATTGACCTTTTTTTGACCATATTCAGAAGGTCAACAGTTGGCCGTCAAGAACGAAAAAACTTGACCTTTTTGGAATTTTTGTCATAGCTAGACCAACAACCAAAATTTTAGAAAGGTCACTACCCATTTGCCTGAGCCACGTAGGATCTGACGTGGTAGAGCTGACGTGGGAGTGTTAGTGACCAAATGGAATCATCATAAATTTCATAGCCCAGTCCACCAATCTAGCCTACATGGTCCTGACCCAATCATCGTAAATTTCACAAGCCAATCCATCAATCTAGCCGACATGTGCCTAGCCCAATACCTATTTTCTTAATGGAATTGGTTTGATTTATTTTGGCTGATGCATTATTTTGTCAAAAGCATGCACATTTAAGGATAGGCCCATTAGAAAACAAATACAACATAATACAATATTTCATATATTTCATTTCAGTAACACGTCACATGAAATACAATACATCATCAATCGACTCCTCTACACAGCAAGGTTCAAGGCCCAACAAGTGCACAAGCGCACATCCACATAAATTGGACGAGAAGCACAAATTTTAGCTGATCACACATAACATCAATGAGAAGCACGAATATCATGTACCATCACTAGTACACATACTTTGTCCCATCACCCAAGCACCAATGTTGTGTCAATCTACTGGATTTCCCACATGGTGATGTTACTGCATTAGGGTTGTCCCAGCTTGTCCCTGCCATCTGCTGATCGATGTACTGCTCCAGCATCACCTCCCGCTACCACTGGTGGAAGAAGATCAGCTCATCAGTCATCTGCACGCGAACAAACTAAGAAGATTAACCTATTTAGCCTACTGTAATTTGTTTCTAAACATGGGCATTAAATCAATGCCAACACTGAACTAAAATGCCCAAAAGAATGGAGCATAGACATATGTACAGCCTAAGAACTTCAGTTTTGAGCCATTCTCGATACTACAATAAATACATAACAGCCAAATTTTTGATCCATGGACACCAGATGATAGAAAAGGTACTAAGGCACTACTTGCTACTGAAAACCAAAGCAAGGTATGAAGCACAACCAGGACAACAATAAACTGGTACCAAATCCAGAAATAACCATCTGATGCAATATAGCACTAGTTTCACTTTAGCATATGTGCCTAATTATGCAGGTATGTAGGATGACTTCAAGAAAAAAATGGAACTGCAGGGGAATGGAGGATGGAGAGGGACAAGGAGGTGCTACCTGCAGGAAGGCATTGGCGGCTCCAAAGATGGCGTCGAAGTGTTCCATAGGCTAGGCATAGAGGGGAGGGTCGCTGGTGGAAGAAGTGGCATTCGTGCACCCTACACAAGAGACAAGATGAGTTACATTACAACTTATGACCAAAGAAGTTACAAGAATATGAGATTGTGTCTGCAAGATAGATGTACAGAGTGATGAATCAACATTGTCAAAGCAATTTTTACTTTCATCATCTATCCAATGTGAAAAGATACAACTTGCAAGTGATCAAGGTTGGTACCTCGGGAAAGCTCCACAAGATGCCCCATGTAAGAAACAATCTTGATCCTATTTGTGGAAGAGTGGCAGAGACCGGACACCTCACCAACCCTACAAGCCCATGAAGAATCTGCACCACCACCACCACCAGCAGTAGCAGCATCAACACCAGGGCCAGGCAAACACAAGATTGTCAGAACCTCTCAAACTCAGAACAAGACTCAGAAAGAACCAGGACACCATAGTAAATTCAGAACAAAATTGTAATAAGGACAGAAATAACAATGGAGTCAAATCATCATCGCGGTGTTTTCACAAGTCCCTTTTAGCGATACTCTGTTGGTTTGCGGTTCTACATTCAGACTGTGTTTAGCTTCAACTCCATTTTGTGTCTTCCTTAACTCAGTTCACATCACTAATCCTACTTGATCAATATGTCCAACCCCCACTTTAAAAAGAAGCTAAATATGACTACATAGTTTGACCAAAATTTATGTTTTTAGCAAGTAGAATTATGAAGCTAAGAGTCGAAGAGATGGGAGAGGGGGGAAGAAGAGAAGAGAAGAGAAGCCGACCTCTATGATGGCGGCGGTCTGCGCGAGCTGCAGCGGGCGCTCGACGACGGCATAGACGCCCTCATGGCCGCCCCCCAGCAGCACCGTCACCGCGTAGTACAGCACCTGCGCCCTGCCAACCAAAGAGATCTGAACTGGTCAGACGAACCAAGAAACCAGAGATCCATCCATCCATGCATCTGCGTGCCCCAGCGCACGAGCTACTCCCTTGGAAACCAAACGCATCAGCGAAGGGAATGGAAGGGATGGGGAGAAGATGGGTGAGATTAATCACACTAGAAAGAAGTTTATACTACAACTTGAATAAAAGTGAAATCACAAGAAAATCTATATGTATGTAGTATATTGCAAGGGAGGGTGTATTTTTACCAATGTCCTGGCAACTAAAGGGAAGGGGAGCCTTGAGTTGTCTACAAGTGGTATATAACACTGAAAACTAATGGACTCTTCTTCCTTGCGTCACAATTTGTGGCAACCTAATAGTAATCATGTTGCAACATACAGTAGCATGTGTGGTGTGGTGTAAGAGAAGCCTGGGCCTACTAGTCATTAGTCCCCAGAGCAACATTACAGTAAAGATTGTATAATAGTACCCCTAATTCCAATTCTTCCTGTGTCAGTATCAGGAACAATTGTGAGACAGCAAGGGACTCACCATTCGCCAGATTTCTCGAGCGCACGAACCTGGTCGTGAAAGAGGACGCGCAACATGACACAGGACATCTTGCTTCCAGATTCGAGAGCCTCGTCCCTCCCACTAGCATCAACAACCACGACATTCCCTGCACATTCATTCACCATCATCATCATCATCATCATCAGGTGCTAGCTAGTGCCAAAATCTAGTTGAGCGTGGTGAAGTATAAAAAGCCAAGCCATTTACTAACTAACTTATACTTATATACTGACTGTTCTTGATCCAGAAGCTCTTCTGGAACTTGGTGGGAGCAGCTGCGCCGTGACGTCTCTAGCACTCCCATGGCATCCGAGAAGAAGAAGACGGAGGAAGGAAGGACCCCGCCTCGATCTGGACCCTGTGTCGGCGCCGCTCTGCCTCCTACGTTGAGTGTAGTCGCAGCAAGACCTCGCGGGCGGCCACCTCCGTGGGCCGCAGCGCCGGCGAGATGGTCGGGGGCCGCGGATGCAGCGCCATCAGCATCATCCTGCGCGGCTGCTCGTCCGTGACCCAGCAGAGGCCAGCGGGTGGCTCAGGCCCACGGCGTGGGGTTGGAGAAGCCATGGCGTCGCCGCCCCCCTGATCGAGTTGCTGATGGAGGGGCCACGCCGGTGCCGGATCCAGCGCCCATTGGCCTCGACGTTGCCGGATGTGGCAGACCGGCGGCGAGGGGAGCACTACCAGGAAAAGGCCTACTAATGGCGCACCAGTTTTGCCTACTAATGGCGCACTACTCGTGCGCCATTAGTATCATGCCACTAGTATTTTTTACTAATGGCGCACCTGTGGTGCGCCATTAGTATCTGGTATACTAATGGCGCACCACTGGTGCGCCATTAGTATAGGCCACGGTGCGCCATTAGTATTTTTGAATTTTGAAGGCGGGAAAATAGTAGTGGCGCACCGTCTAACCCCCACCGTGCGCCATTGCTATTTTTGAATTTTGAATTTGGATCTGGATCACGATTTTTTTGCCCATTTTTTGCTCTTTTTTTGCACGATATTATTTCAAATTTTGTTCCCGTTTTCGGATCTTGTACGTTCTTTTGCCGTGTTCTTTTGCTGTAGAGGAGTTCGTCGGAGAGGAGTTCGCCGGAGAGGAGGAGGAGGAGGTGACCGCAGAGGCGCTCGCCTACATCGCCGGAGAGGAGGAGTAGGTCGCCGGAGAGGAGTTCACTGGAGCATCAGAGAGGAGGGAGGAGGAGCTCACCGGAGAGGAGGGAGGAGGAGCTCACCGGAGATAAGGGAGGAGGAGCTCACCGGAGAGGAGGGAGGAGAAACCGTGAGGGGAGGTGAGGGGAGGAGAGGAGAGCAGGGAGGAGGAGGTCGCGGAGAGGAGGAGGAGGAGGTCGCCGGAGAGGAGGAGGGTAGTATGGTGGAGGAGAGAAGAGAAGATGGAGTGGCGGAGTGGAGGAGAGGTGGAGTGGAGGAGAAGAATGAAGAGGTAAGGAGGAGAGGACACGCTCAGCCATATATACGGCATAGTAATGGCGCACCGTGGGCAGGTGCGCCATTACTTTTTTTTATTTTTTTATTGATTTTGAATTTTGAAGGCGGGAAGATACTAATGGCGCACCATGGGCAGGTGCGCCATTAGTAACTTTCTCTTTATTTTTTTTTATTTATTTTGAATTTTGAAGGCGGGAAGATAGTAATGGCGCACCATGGGCAGGTGCGCCATTAGTAACTTTTTTTATTTTTTTTATTTATTTTGAATTTTGAAGGTGGGAAGATAGTAATGGCGCACCATGGGCAGGTGCGCCATTAGTAAGTTTGAATTTTTTTGCCTCTCCAGATCTTAAAAGCCCCGTATCTTTTTTCCTGTTAGGTTTTTGAGGATTTTGAAAATGTTTGGTTTTTTTAATTCGGATGTAACTTTTCGAGTAGATGATTTTTCATATAAATTTTTTTTCATCCGAGTTCGTATGCAAAAGTTATGCCCATTTTTACAAATTCTCGAGAGATTTTGCAAAAAAGTCGAAAATTCATGTTTGTAAATTTTGCTAACAACTAGACCACATATCACATGGGAATCTTATTTTCTTTTATTTTTTTGACATTTCTATCATTTTCTTTTAATTT
>NC_041383.1:284283528-284294345 GCF_002162155.2 Triticum dicoccoides | reverse complement strand
TACTAATGGCGCACCGTCGGATGTGGTGCGCCATTAGTATTTGCACACTAATGGCAGACCAACACATGGTGCACCATTAGTATTTAGTAATGGCGCACCACATATACCGTGCGCCATTAGTGTCCATCCCATCTATAGCCCTTTTCCTAGTAGTGGAGAGGTGGGTGGCTGAGAGGGAGGCGGCGGCGAGGGGAGAGGTGTGGCAGAGAGGGAGAGGTGTGGCTGCAAGGGGGATCTGGATCGAGAGCGGAGTGACGGGGGCAGAAGGGAATGCGGCGTTCCATCGATTCGATCTGAATCGGGGGAGTGGGAGTTAGGGTTTGGGAGGAAGGAGCAGAAGGAGGAGCAGAGGGAGGGATGGTGTGGGATGGATGGATGGATGGATGTGTGCCATGTCATCGATCCATGACACACACCTTTCCACCAATGACAATTTAATTTTATTTTCTGAGTGTAAAAATGGTTTTTTTAAGAACATATGAAATCTTTGATGGAAAATTGCATCATATTTTGTGAAAATGATCCAATATTGTGTACATATGTCTATATTGGGATAGGGGTTTTATTTCTTTGCACAAAAAATCATTTTTCAATTTTCAGAGTGCCAATAATCGGGTTTTTTGTGAAGGACCTAGCAAATAGTTGTTGCAAAATTGGACCAAATCATTTTTCTAAAATATTATGACATATTTAATGCACAATAGACAAAATGGTTGGGTTTCAAAAGTTTTGACCCACCACTCGTGAAAAATACAAATTTCTGCCGATTTAGCTGGAAGCGGGTCAAATTTTAACTGCAGCTGCCTCATAGTTTGCTCTTTATTTTTCACAAAAATCATTTGTAGGTACCAAAGTATCTATTTCATCAGAGAAACACCAAAAGTTTTCCAAGACTCAACCACTAGCTATGAACGGTCATGCCCGCCGTTTTGACCGCATTTTGAAACGCGCATGGAAAATTCAAAAAAAATCAAAAAAATTAGAAAACCTTCGCATTGTGTCATTATATGTGGCCAAATTACCAGGAAATATAATAAACTTGTAATACGACAATTATTTTAAAAAAGTGTTCTCAGAAATGAGCTATCATGTGTGAAGATTCATGGCCTTCAACCCAAATGATCAATCTTATGACCACATTCTTGGCATAGTTTGTTCAAATGATCTCATGTTATGCACAAGGATGCATATTAGAATGGCAAACAATGTTGCGTCAGGAAGTTTTCATTTTCTTTGGACGAAAAATTCATTTTCCATTTTTTGAGTGCCCAAAATGATTTTTTGTGAAGGACCTACCATATATTTGTTGCAAAATTGGACCAAATCAATTTTATAAAATACTAGGACATATTTAATGCACAATTGACAAAATGGGTGGGTGTCAAAAGTTTTGATCCACCTCTCTTGAAAAGGACAAATTTCTGTCGATTCAGCTGGAAGCGGGTCAAATTTGAACTGCAGCTGCCTTATTGTTTGCTATTTATTTTTTCCAAAAATCATTTCTAGTTACATAAGTACCTATTTAATCAAAAATACATGGTTTTGTGGCGATACATCGAGGTTTGGATGGTGGCTGAGGGCCCAAACTCTAGAGCGGGTAAACTCGCATGCCCGCCGCATGGTCACCGCGTGGCCGTGGTGTTGCCATGCATTCTGGGCGGCCTAGTCATGTCTAGTGGGTTGGGCACTCCCCAGGTAGGTGCTAGGAAGAAAATTACAACATAAGATTCTCATGAGGAGACTGATCTATGCTCAAACATGAATTAGCAGCCAAGTGTTTGATAACGGTACGAAAAATGCACATGTCTAATGGGCATGAGTTTCGGCTCAGGATGATCAGTTACTAAGAAGACTGTCTTCACAAATTTTCAGCTCAAAAGGATGAGCCTAGGTGGTACTTGCTTTGCAAAGTACCACACTGAACATAAATACGAATGTTGAAGCTAGGCTAAGAATAATGAATAGATTGAGCTGAAATTTGGTGGAGGATGGTTATTTGGGCATAGGAAAGCACTGTAGAAAATTGATACCATTTGGACATGCCAAGGTGGTACTTCCTTCACAATGCTCTTCTCTGGACAGAAACTTCGGAAAATTAGTGAGAGAAATTGGCTAAATGAAATGAGCTCAAATTTGGTGTAGGTAAGTTACATAGGCATATAGAATATGTGGAAAAAATTCAACTCATTAGGATATGCATAGCTAGTACTTCTTTCACAAAGGTTCTAAGTGGACAAAAACTTTGGAAATTTGTCGAGGAAGATTTACTGGGTAAATGGAGCTGAATTTTGTCATGAGGCAATGATTTGGATAGGAAAGAGTGCCCAAAAATTTTGAGGGAAACCAAGAATATATAAATAGCACTTCCTTCACAACGCTCTTCTCTGGACAGAAGCTTCGGAAAATTAGTGAGAGAATTTGGCTAAATGAACTAAGCTCAAATTTGGTGTAGGTAAGTTACATAGGCATATAGAATATGTGGCAAAAATTCAACTCATTAGGATATGCATAGCTAGTACTTCTTTCACAAAGGTTCTAGGTGGACAAAAACTTTGGAAATTTGCCAAGGAAGATTTACTGGGCAAATGGAGCTGAATTTTGTCATGAGGCAATGATTTGGATAGCAAATAGTGCCCAAAAAATTTCAGGGCAATCAAGAATATATAAATAGCATTTCCTTCACAAAGTGTTGTTCTGAATAGAATAGAAAAATGAATATCGTTGAATTATTTTTGAACTAGGCAAGGAAGTTTTTTTACATATTTGACGAAGATTTGACCCAAAGAATTTATGAGTTTTTTTGGGGAATTTTGGGAATGACGGAAATATAGGTTGCTTCACAACCTAGGGCAAAAATTGACACATGGACATGACACATAGGCAAAACTGATGAGGTGGCGCCTAGTCATAGCAACCCACCACAATTTACAAGGTTATGACAATCTCTATTGGTCATGATCAGCTAGAAATAAGGCAGCGGAGCAGTGTTATCTGCTTTATGACCATTTCGTGTAAGGAAATTATGACCTTTCTGACCAAAATGGTCGTTATTGTTCAGCGTTTGGAGCCCCCCGAACAGCTTTTGACCAATTGGTCTGAAATGGTCATAGATTTATGACTAATTCACCCACGGTCACTACAAGAAGGTCATAAATGAGCATATTTCTTGTAGTGCGTGCGTAGAGTCGTATCAGTGGCCGATCGGACTTGAGAGAGTATTGTTTCTACCTTTAGCTCCTCGTTGGGTTCAACACTCTTACTTATCGAAAGAGGCTACAACTATCCCGTATACTTGCGGGCCATCAGCCATCATCGAGAAGAAGTAGAACACGGGAGGCCGCAGGCCACCACCGAGGCGATGACTGCGTATACAGGTGGTTTCTTTGCTGCGTCTCTTCCGAGGACCTTCGTCGACCCCGCAAGTGTCTGTCGGACATGAGGAAGACAAATGGATCTGCGGGCGGCCACTTAGATTTGGTATTAATTATACCATGGGAGCTGGATTAGCACCCCTTAGTTCATGTAAATGTAATGAAATCCATCATGTTTATATGAAGATCTGGCTTTTTTATATGAAATCCTTCATGCTTATAGGAAATCAGTCTGTGTTTGCATGAATTTCCTCTGGTTTGTTAGAGTTGTGAAAATGTATGCCGCCGGCGTTGGATGTCGTCCTCCGCGGTGGAAGCGGGAGAAAATTTGTCGGCCGCCGTTGGAGATGATCTTATGCTGGAAATAACAGAGTCACACCAATTCATTTGAGTTAATTGCGTGTATGATTCTCCGTCTATAAAAAGTTAATTTCACATACAGTGTACATGACTTGCAGGGTGGCTACAACTTTGTACATAAAGTTAAAAAGAAACAAATTCGTCCTTAATCTTTTAGTCTAAGTACTCTATGGGTTCCACTGTCAGTACAGTAGCGAAAGAAGAATATAATATAAAAATCTAAAGTTAAAGATAGAATTCGAACTCAGGTCATCGCGTTGCGAGCATCCGGCGCTAACCAGTCCAGCACATGTTCATTGTGGACGATGCTGGAGATATATCTCAATGTCTACTCTTATACTCCCTCCATTCCTAAATATTTGTCTTTTTAAGATTTCAAATGGACTACCACATGCAGATGTGTATATATACATATTTTAGAGTGTAGATTCACTCATTTTGCTTCGTATGTAGTCACTTGTTGAAATCTCTAAAAAGACAAATATTTAGGAATGGAGCAAGTAGAAAAAAGAGTTGGTGATGATGATGTGTCTGCCATCTTGCAATATAGGCCGTCCAATTTATATCTAACGGATAGGAAGGAAACTATGGCAATTTTGCAAAAAGACACCCACACCCCTCTCCACATTTGCAAATAAGGTCTTCCCTCGTTCATCCTTTTCTCTCGCAAGATAAACTAGTCATACAAATGCATCTTGATATTCCGTGCAACGCACGGGCATCTTGCTAGTTTCTTTTTAAATAGTTACTACGATAATTGGGTTGAAGTGATATATTTTATGTCTACCCCGAATGATCTCAGATTCGCTAGTAGTACCAAAAAAAGGTTGCCTTATTAATTAACAGAAACCAGGGTGAAAACTATCACATGAGGCCGGTAAAAACAAGGCACACTGGGTTCAGCGTCATTGTCACTATAGCTATGCGCGCGCGAGAAGTCTACATATCGAGGGGGCTACGGAGAGAAAGACGAGTGTGTGTGAGCAAGGCACAAAGACACAACGTGTGTGTGTGTGTGTGTGTGTGTTTGAGAGAGAAGCCAATTGATAGATTAAGATCAAGATCGAGTTGTCACCCTTCTGCTGTCATTGGTGGGGGGGTGGGGAGGGAGAGAAAGACGTATCAAGAGTGTGCGCGCGGTAGTCACAGAGGCACAGAGGCACAAAGGCACAACGCCTCAAAAGAAAACATGTGTTGAGCACCATGTTTAATTTTTGAGTATAGCTTGGCGGATCATAACTTCAAGAGAAATCTTGAAGAATTATTGAAGAATGAAAAGAATCCTTGACGAACCACCATGTTTAGCCTCCATGAAGAACTACGTTAATAAAAGAATGATAGAAAGGAAGAGAAATTGAAAGAAAAAGGTGAAGCCTTGCAATGATTTAGATGGAGCTTTGCAACGATACAACCGAGAAAACTTGGAACTCCGGAAAGAAAAGACGAACACTAGACCCGAGAATTACTTCATCATGAACAATCTCCGGAAGAAAAGAATTGAATCACATCGAGGAAATAAGAATAAGATTTATTGTATGCTTATCCTTCATCAAATTAAATTGATGACAAGCAATGGATTTGGCATACTACTTATTCCCGTAGAAAGGATTAAAAGAGATATAGCGCGAACTTGAGAAGGTATTGATGGAACCACCGGTGGAATTTGGAAACAACAAATGAATTAATATGATAACGAAGGAAGTGAAATCTTGAACGAACCACCATAAGAATTGAAAATGGAGGTAGCAAAGGCACAATTCACCGAGAAGAATTTGAAAATGAATGATGATACTTGAGGGGATTTAGATAAATGAGAACGAAGAGAACATGAACTGGTTAGAGGATATTTGAACGATGCACCGGTAAGATTTGGAGAACGATAGCCACACGCTGAGAATGAAGAATTATAAAATGATGGCCTTCAGAGGAAAGAAATGGAAACAACCCATGAAATGCTCCGGATGGGTGAAAAGAATATCCACAATCAAAAACAATTATGAGGATGGCATGAAGCTAGAACCATGAATCTTCAAGAGAATGGACCAAGATTTAAGAGAAACTCTTCTTTCGTCTTCACATGTTGAGAATGATGATGAGAACCACCATGACAATTGTTGAGATACTCCGGAACAAAGAAGAACAGAAATGATGAACCAACGATGAAAATATTCTGAAAGCGATCTTGGAGAAGGAATGTGACCGACGAAAATTCATTCTTACGTCAAACTTGGAAAGACTTTGGGAATGGATCCGGGAAAATAAGAAGAGTCAGGTAAGATCCTGGGAAAAGACCTGTGGGTTAGGGCCCACTCAAGAGAAACACCATTGAAACAATTTTAAAGAGAGGTTGTACCGGTTGAATTAAATGGCTTGAATGAGATAACAACCTCGAAATATCTTGAACAGATTGAGAATGGAAACACAAGTCTTCTGAGATATCTTGAGCACTCCGGATAGGAATAGAGAGAGGTGAACAATTAAGAGGTGCACCGATGTGGAAAAACATTTGAAACGAGGAAAGGGATATGATCAACACCGAAATCTTGAATTAAATCCAACGGAGAGGAAAAGAGACGAAGAATAATGAACTTGAAGCTCCATTAGTATCTTCCTGAGAATCACCGGATAAGAACATTGACGGAAAAGAATGGAGACACTTCCCATCAATAAAAAGGATACTTGATTAAGAAATCTGAGTCCTTGAAGAAAAGGGGTGGGAGGGCGGGAAAAGAAAGGCAACTTGGGGCAGGTGGAATGGATACCGTTGAAGAAAACTTAAAATTGATCTAGCGGATGTTGAAAATGATCGGATCCACTTGAAGAGAAGCACACCGGTTGGAAAAGAATTAACAAGACGACCTCGATGATCAAGAAGGATTAGTATTCACATAGCAATGTGAGAACACCATTTAGGAAAGGTATGGATTCAACATTTGACTTTGAAGCAACTCGAATACCACAAATAAAACGAAACAAAGGATTTGGCTTGCAGAATAAGCCAGAACAAATACATATGATAGAGATTTACCCAATCCCATATCATGCATCTGTTGGAAAGATATTCTAGGAGCTACTGGAATTCCCACCTATAAACTCCCGAAACTTTCTGGTTATGCAATCTAGTGTTGGGGATACAGGGGAAGCAATATATCTCACCCAAACTAACAATCCCTACATCCAGCTATATCCATTCGTCAACACATAACCAAGAAAACTCCGGAAATCGTGTACCTCAACCTTCGAAAAGCATCTGTTATACGAGCTATGGCAATACTCCTGAACTCCCGCCCCAGTACTGGGTGGCGTCGAGGTTATCTCACCAACAACTGCATAAAAGAGATTTTCGATGTCGGCAAAACTCAGGTATTCCAGAACTGCAACGATAAAATTGTGACGACAACACCTCGGAGCTCAACTCGCCGGGTCACTGCCACATAAAAGACAGGAGGCACCAAGAACAATGTTCTCGTCACAAAACCATCAAAACGATTCCAAGATACCCCCGTGATCCTAAAAAAAATTTAGTGAAATTTGAGAAGAGGAAAGTCAAAACATCTACATCAGGAGACCTCACCAGAGTGACGAAGGGGGCTGAGGAGTAAAAAGAATCCTACTCTCCGATATATATAATACTAAGACTCAAAATAGTTTTCTTCTAGACTCAACAACGGCCAACAATCAAGGGGGCTCCTATGGTCGGTCAAGGCTCTGATACCAACTTGTCACGCCCAATATGCGACCCTATCCAAAAGGAACTCGAAGGTCCCACCAAGGATAGACCCGCATATTGAAACGCTTTTGCAAGGTGGATATCATTACATCAACATTACATAATAGAAGGGGATACATACAAAAGGCATACAATGCCACACGAATACAACATCATCATACATAAGATCACCATCCAACTACGGATGAACCACAAACAGAAACTCAAACGACACCCACCCTGCTAGCCCAGGCTGCCGACCTGGAACCTATACCTGATCGAAGAAGAAGCAGAAGAAGAACTCCAAACAAGCAAACATCGCTCTCACGTCATGATCATCGCGTAACCTGTACCTACAACTGTTGTTGTAGTAATCTGTGAGCCACGAGGACTCAACAATCCCATTACCATGGGTATCAATACTAGCAAAGTTTAAAGGGAAAGGAAGGGGTAAAGTGGTGAGGTTGCAGCAGCGACTAAGCATATATGGTGGCTAACATACGCAAATAAGAGCGAGAAGAGAGCAAGCGGAACGGTCGTGAAACTAGCAATGATCAAGAAGTGATCCTGAACTCCTACTTACGTCAAACATAACCCAAAACCGTGTTCACTTCCCCGACTCCGCCGAAAAGAGACCATCATGGCTACACATGCGGTTGATGCGTTTTAATTCGGATCTGGTGTCAAGTTATCTACAACCGGACATTAACAAATTCCCATCTGCCCATAACCACGGGCACGACTTTCGAAAGTTTATACCCTGCAGGGGTGTCCCAACTTAGCCCATGATAAGCTCTCGCGATCAACTAAGGATATACCTTCTCCAGGGAAGACTCGATCAGACTCGGAATCCCGGTTTACAAGACATTTCGACAATGGTAAAACAAGACCAGCAAAGCCGCCCGATGTGCCGACAAATCCCGATAGGAGCTGCACATATCTCGTTCTCAGGGCAACACCGGATGAGACTAGCTACGAGTAAAACCAACCCTCAAGTTTCCCCGAGGTGGCCCCACAGGCAGCTCAGTTCAGACCAACACTCGAAGGAGCACTAGCCCGGGGGGGTTAAATAAAGATGACCCTCGGGCTCCGGAAACCCAAGGGAAAAAGGGCTAGGTGAGGCAAATGGTAAAACCAAGGTTGGGCCTTGCTGGAGGAGTTTTATTCAAAGCGAACTGTCAAGGGGGTCCCATAAATCACCCAACCGCGTAAGGAACGCAAAATCCGGGAACATAACACCGATATGACGGAAACTAGGTCGGCAACAGTAGAACAAAACACCAGGCATAAGGCCGAGTGTTCCACCCTTTACCAAGTATATAGATGCATTAAATTAAATAAGGGATATTGTGATATCCTAACATAATCCTATCCACCATGGAGCAATCTTCAACTTCACATGCAACTAACAATGCTATAAGAGGGGGCTGAGCAAAGCGGTAACATAGCCAAGCAACGGTTTGCTAGGAAGGATGAAAAGGTTAGGGGCTGACATGGCAATTGGGAGGCTTGAAGATCAAGTGATAGGTAGCGCAGCATAGTGATAGAACGAAGCAACTAGCATAGCAATGATAGTAGTGAGATCCAGGGTAGCGGTCATCTTGCCTGAAATCCCGCAAGGAAGAAGAACGAGGTCCATGAAGAAGACGAACGGGAGTAGTCGAACGAATCCTCACAATTGCAACATTACCGGAACTAAGAAGCAACACCGGAAAGAAACAAACAACATGGTAAATGCACAAGCATAAACATGGCATGATGCACAAACAAGTATGATGCATGTCCGGTTTAAAGAGGCATGTCATGACAAAGTGCAACAAACAACACTACAACTTAAGTGGAGCTCAATATGCAACGAGTTGCATATTGACAAAACACCACAACAATTATTTAGTTCATCTCGTTTAAGCTACTCAACAATATTAAATATTGTTAAACATGGCAAGAGGTGAAGCATAATGAAACCACCTATCTAGGCAAGTTTAAATGAGGTCGGAAGTAAAACAATCCCGGAAAAATCCTCATGAGCAATATTCGAATTTGGTACTATTCTGCCCTAAACACAATTCTAATGTTGTTAAACATCAAAATAAAATTCACTGTGATAATCTATGCATTTTTCCACCCGGTTTGCATATAAAGTTTATTTAAAACAGAGTTACGGTTATTTAGTTACGAAATAAATCATTTTAGCATGTGATTTAAGCAAATTAATGCAAACAGCAATTTAAACATATTTAACATGGATGAAAGTGGCAAATTATTAATCTACACAAAATTCTAAGCATTTTACATATATAAAGTTTTTACATATGATGCACTGATCATGAGTTATTATATGCATGAAGTGCAAGGGGGTTTCTGCAAATCTGTTAATCCTGGGTTAATAGCTAAATTCGTAGATCTGAAAAAATAAATGCTACGGGCCGAATCTGCACTTGGGCCAACAGTGGAAGGGGGGCGTAGCGGATCTGATGCTCACCATGGGCCTTGGCCCGGTCGGATCTGGAGTTGGGCCGGCTGAGAAGGCGCTGGGGCAAGATGCTGCTGGGCCACACGGCGCTAGAGGCACGGTCAACGCTCGCAGGCCACGTGCGGTCGCGCTCGAGGCGGGGGTCTCGACCTCCTGCTCGAAGCAGAAACAGAGGAGGAAACATCCTGACTTGCAGGTCGGCGCGCGAGCCGGCAAGGAACTCCGGCGACGGGTGGCTGACGGGGAACGGCAGAACGGGGCGCCACGGAGCGGATCTGGACAGACTCGAGGGCAGGGAGGCGGCTTGGCGACACGGGACTTGAGGCACAGGGGCGAGGCGAGCTCGAGCAGATCCGGCAGGTGGCGCTGCTCGGAGGTCACTGGACGAAGCAGGACGACGGCGGCGGTGGCATGGAGCGTGGGCGAGCTCCTGCTCATTCCTAGGAAGGAGAGAGAGAGGCCACCGTGAGAGAGAGAGAGGGAAAACATGAGGAAGAGAGGAGCGGGACGGGGCCGGTCCTGAGGTCGAGGTCGCCGGCTGGCACGCTCGCCGGGGCGGCGCGGTGACGAGGGGCTCATGCTCCTGGACGAGAGGACGCTCGGGCCTCGAGAGCAGAGGAGGTAGGGGTGGAGGCTTCGGTTGCTGGTGGTGGGTTGATGCACTCGAGGAGCTCCTCTCCTCGGGCGCTCGGGTGTGAGGGGATCGGGAGGAGGCTGCCGGTTGGGGTGGCGCTATGGATGGATGGATTTGATGGGTGGCGGCTGCGGCTGGTCCGAGGAGGAAGGAGGCTGGTCGGCTGGCTGTGAGATGGATCTGGGAAGATCCCGAGGGAGAGGAAGACCGGGTGGAGGAAATGGCGGCGGAGAGGAATGGATGGATGGGACAGATTGTTAGGGCTAGGGT
>NC_041383.1:284282482-284283072 GCF_002162155.2 Triticum dicoccoides | reverse complement strand
AAGTGGGATTAGGGTAGGGGCATTTGGTCCCTCCGATCTTAATCGGACGGTTCCGAATAAATAGGCTAGGGAGTCCAAATAAGAAAACGAAGATATTTTAGGGATGTTAGGGGATGATTCGAATCCAACGGAGATGACTGAGCGGGTCAGGTTCGGGGCAGGTTTCGGGCACGCACAAGAGGGGGTCGATGGATGTGCAGAGGTTAGGTGGTTTGACAACAGGGAAACGAAAACACGGTTGATCTCGAACCGGTCAGCGAACGCAACGGAGAGAAGCGAGGAGCGACAACTATGAGCGGATGCTAATTTTATGAAAACATGCAAATGCAATGCGTATGATGCTATGAGATGAAATGCAAGACATGAACAAAATGCAAAACAAAGACAAAATCCAACCACGGAGAAAAATAACATATCACATAGCCGGAAATGGCAAGAGTTGGAGTTACGATTATGGAAAGTTGTATCCGGGGCGTTACATCCTTCAATGTCGGGTAGTGTGTGTGTGTGTGTGTGTTTGAGAGAGAGAAGCCAGTAGATAGATTAGTATCAAGATCGAGGTGTCACCTACTCCTTCGGTGTCCGGAAGT
>NC_041383.1:284259191-284282337 GCF_002162155.2 Triticum dicoccoides | reverse complement strand
AGTTAGATATAGGGAGAAGGAGTTTGTGTGGCACATATCTATATTAAGGGATAGGTAGATAGCATGTGTGCGAGGCATACTTAAATCATCACGGAGATAAACAAGTGGTGTGCATGCAAGTGCCGGAAAACAATGAAGAGAGAAACAAGGAAAACACTTTCTATATCTATAGTCTGATACGATGACATCCTCAGACCACGCGTAAGCCGTCGATTCATGCTTCATCTCATGGGCAAGAGATCACAAAAGAATCATCGTTTAACGCTCCTTCCGTTTTTCACGCAATACCTTCCTGTAATCTCTCGCCCCATTATCTTTTTCCCCAATCAATCAGCACCGTTGTTTCTCTCTCCTACCTCCGACCCTCCTCTCCGTCAGGGTCATCATCCACCCCGCCGCCCCTCTACTCTCTACCAGAGGCATCCCTACCAGAGGTTGGATCCCTGCCCCGTCCTACTTCTCGACGTGTCCCCGGGCTACTGCGCACGTTGTTCTCCATGGCGTCATCAACAAGCCCACATCCCCGTCGTTCTCCAATGTTCACCTCCGACACAGGTAGCCCTCTTGCCCAGATTATGATCCTCCATCATGTATTTGCAGAATTTAAGTGACTTGGAGGCATACCAAGGGTGAGATCTATGTTAATCTATTTAGATTTCATGTACTTGCAGAATTTCAGTTGACGTAAGATAACAAAACCTTCGAACCTTCAATCATGGTAGTAAAACATCAACATATGTGTTCCTCACAGATTTTGCTGGTCACGTCACTTTGATTTGATTATGCTATGGCTGATTCTTATCATTTATGTGCTTGATGAGCAGGTGGCCGTGAGGCCCATCCCAGTACGGGGCCTGAATAAGCATCAGTGAGTCACCAAGAGACAGGAGACGGGTGCGCACCCAGCCGACTGCACGAAATAGTGCCTCACGTCCTCAGTTTACCTAGGTTTAATTTGATATATTCAGCTGACCTACGTTTGTTGTCAAAGTGGTCCTCGGCTAGTGGTGCAGCTGCAGCGCCGCTCCATCCATGTCAATCCTTCTTGATGCCGCTAACCACAGTTTGATAAAAGTCCAACATAGAAAGGAAGAACGGATACAATCGCAAAGAAACACAACCAGCATCGTAAGGAAGCATGACTACCTTGCACGTCCAGCATTGGGAGCATGATTACCATCGCAACGAAGCATGGCCAACATCGAAAGGAAGCATGGTTTTCATCTACCCGACGTTGTTTGTAGATGCCACGTTATGTTTTATGGAAGCACATTCTGAATTTTTTGGATGCACATTCTTGTTTCTTTGGAAGCAATGGTTCACTTTGTTTCAAACAAATGATGTGCTTCGATGGTAAATAAGTTTGCTTGGAAAGAAACATCCTTGGAAACAATCTACTTGTACATTGGAAACAATTATCTGGTCTTTTGAAATATATTTCTACTGCATCACAACATGAAAAAAATACACTCACGCATCCATGTTGGCTACGCAGAAGTAAAATTAGTGTTGTTATGAAAAGAGATGTAAACTTTTCCTACCAAATGAATTTGTGTCTGTGTATACTCATGTCATTGATCCATGTAATTTCCATTCTGAAGCAAATGTTTCCATAAAAAATGTTCCAAAGCATCTAAAATATGGTACCACAGCCTTGAATAATGCTTCCCTGAAACAGATATCAATCACACTATCGAATAATATGTTTCCATCGCACGATGCTTCCATCGACTTACCAAAATCCATATACAGAAACATTTAATTTCCCTACTTTGTTTGTTGGAAGTAAATCTCTAATATCTGAGAAGCATTGATTTCTGTATTTGTTCATTGGAAGCAACCAGGACTTACCAAAATAGAAAAAAAGAAAATGGGGTATCTAATGTAATTCCCGGGAAGCATTAACTTCTATATTTATTTTGTGGAGCAAACCACGATTTACCAAAAAATAGCAGTAAATACGGCTAATACGTGTATGCATTCATGTCCCCCGACTCAATCTGATGCTTCAAAACAATTCAATCATATGGTGGGGGACTAGTCTGATGAAACCTAACAATGTCTACTCGCGTGCGCGCGCGCGCGTGTGTGTGTGAGAGAGAGCGAAATCTCAAAACAAAAGGTGCTCTGCTGGAATCCCATTGTATGTATTCATATGGTTCCAGGACTCGAGTTAACCTTAGGCATATGTGTGCGAGACATAATTATACTTTGAGACATTAGTGGCGGTGGGTGGACGGAATTAAGGGGGTGGGCATGTTCGACAGGGAGAGCGTGTGTGTTTCTGTGTGAGAGACTTGTATGACGGGGTAGAAAGACAAATTCTAACCTTGACGGAGGGAGAGAAATACACAAAGTCCGCGTGTGTGATTCCGATGCCCACGGAGAAATGAGATATGTATGCGTGTGAGAGAGATTGCACAATTCATTCACGTATCACTATCTAGCGATCGTGGACGTGCATCGCTTGAACATAAATCAATATCTACTTCGTATCGTGGCCAAATATACAATATAGATTCAACGCTATAAAGATTGGACACTCACATATAACATTTTTTCCAAATAACCCTTTTCAATTGTGCATGCCAAAGTTACAGTGATGTTTCTTCAAACAACCATTGTAGCTATCATGTACATGCACCATTGTTAGTCTTGCATTCAAATTCATTAGTCTTGAATGATTTAAGGTTCTATTATGAAGTAATATATGTAATATTCATATATGAATTCAATGGGTACGCATTTTATAAAATGGAGGCTATGTAATTATATGAGGTAACACTTTTAAGTAGCGGACTACAATATCCATTTCTTTTGTGGGACTACAATATCCATTTCTTTTTGTGCGCCTCTACAATAATACGTCAATGCATTATGTTTAAAGTAAATAACCAATGTCACTAAATTATATATTTACATGAGAAATACATATGCTGAGCGTTTGATCTGGGTTTTTTTTTGTGAACGTGCCTCCACACCCGTACGATTGGCCGCGCCCGTGTGAACGTCCAAGTTATCGGTGCATCATCCCGAGTTAGTCTTTTTTTTGGTGGACTTCATACCAGTTATTAACTACTGACGTGTGCGCCGTGTACATAGTCTCGCATGACCTTCCCGCAAGCACTGTCCAAAATTAGTTGAAACTGGATACGAACGATCCATCGGGAGGCAAAATCTCCCGCCTCCTTCTAAAATTTCTGCCACCTAGTCTTTAGCATGCGAAATTCCCCTTTTGTCCTTGGTGCACGGAGAACAATAGTTACAATACGGCCCTCATTTACATAATAGGTCGGGGCTGCTTTGGTAACTTCCGATTCCCCCCACAACATGGCATCCCCATTTCCTCTCGCCCTCCCGCAAAAACGATTAACTCCACAACACCAGAGCATCTTATATCACGTCATCCGTACATCATCGGCCTTTCTACCCCTCCCCTCTCGAAACCCTAGACTGATCATCCACCGGCGTACCAGAGCCATTCACTACCAGTGGCGTCCACCTCGTCGGATCTACTTCTGCGGCCGCATCTACCCCTCTCACCTCCCCTAGAAACAAGTAGACTGCTCATCCACCACTGTACCACAGCCCATTTAGTGTCGGCTTTGTCCATGGCGCCGGATCTGTTTCGCCAGTACTCTTGTCAACCGCAGCGCATCTGCAGCGGCTCCTTCGTACTCCCCACCGGAGACGCTTTGGCCACACCCCTGGAGCCGCCCCATCGACGCCCCCGTCGATTGCCTCTGATCCTCTTCGCCGACACCTTCCTCAACCCTACTGTTGGAAATATGCCCTAGAGGCAATAATAAAAGCATTATTATTATATTTCCTTGTTCATGATAATTGTCTTTATTCATGCTATAATTGTGTTATCCGGAAATCGTAATACATGTGTGAATAACAGACACCAACATGTCCCTAGTGAGCCTCTAGTTGACTAGCTCGTTGATCAACAGATAGTCATGGTTTCCTGACTATGGACACTGGATGTCATTGATAACGAGATCACATCATTGGGAGAATGATGTGATGGACAAGACCCAATCCTAAACATAGCACAAGATCGTATAGTTCGTTTGCTAGAGTTTTCCAATGTCAAGTATCTTTTCCTTAGACCATGAGATCGTGTAACTCCCGGATACCGTAGGAGTGCTTTGGGTATGCCAAACGTCACAACGTAACTGGGTGACTATAAAGGTAGACTACGGGTATCTCCGAAAGTATCTGTTGGGTGACATGGATCAAGACTGGGATTTGTCACTCCGTATGACGGAGAGGTATCACTGGGCCCACTCGGTAATGCATCATCATAATGAGCTCAGAGTGACCAAGTGTCTGGTCACGGGATCATGCATTACGGTACGAGTAAAGTGACTTGCCGGTAACGAGATTGAACGAGGTATTGGGATACCGACGATCGAATCTCGGGCAAGTAACATATCGATAGACAAAGGGAATAGCGTACGGGATTGATTAAATCCTCGACATCGTGGTTCATCCGATGAGATCATCGTGGAGCATGTGGGAGCCAACATGGGTATCCAGATCCCGCTGTTGGTTATTGACCGGAGAGTCGTCTCGGTCATGTCTGCTTGTCTCCCGAACCCGTAGGGTCTACACACTTAAGGTTCAGTTACGCTAGGGTTGTAGGGATATGTATATGCAGTAATCCGAATGTTGTTCGGAGTCCCGGATGAGATCCCGGACATCACGAGAAGTTCCGGAATGGTCCGGAGGTAGAGAATTATATATAGGAAATCCTGTTTCGGGCATCGGGACAAGTTTCGGGGTTATCGGTATTGTACCGGGACCACCGGAAGGGTCCCGGGGGTCCACCGGGTGGGTCCACCTGTCCCGGGGGGGCCACATGGGCTGTAGGGGGTGCGCCTTGGCCTAATGGGCCAAGGGCACCAGCCCCACATAGGCCCATGCGCCTAGGGTTTATGGGGGAAAGAGTCCTAGGAGGGGAAGGCACCTCCTAGGTGCCTTGGGGGGGGGGGAGGGAAACCCCCCTTGGCCGCCGCACCCCCTAGGAGATTGGATCTCCTAGGGCCGGCCACCCCCCCTTGGCCCTCCTATATATACTGGGGGAGAGGAGGGACTTCATACCTGAACGCCCTGGCCTTTGGTTGCCTCCTTCTCCCTCCCCAACACCTCCTCCACCTCCATAGTGCTTAGCGAAGCTCTGCCGGAGTACTGCAGCTCCACCAACACCACGCCGTCGTCCTGCTGCTGGTGCCATCTCCCTCAACCTCTCCTCCCTCCCTTGCTGGATCAAGAAGGAGGAGACGTGGCTGTTCCGTACGTGTGTTGAACGCGGAGGTGCCGTCCGTTCGGCGCTGGTCATCGGTGATTTGGATCACGTCGAGTACGACTACATCATCACCGTTCTTTTGAACGCTTCCGCTCGCGATCTACAAAGGTATGTAGATGCATCTAATCACTCGTTGCTAGATGAACTCCTAGATGATCTTGGTGAAACGAATAGGAAAATTTTTGTTTTCTGCAACGTTCCCCAACACCTACCGGAGCTGCTTCACCGACACCATCCTTAACCCTATCGGAGTAGCTTCACGTATACCATTATCAACCCTACCGGGGCCGCTTTGCCAACGCACAAGTCCATGGCCTCAGATCCGCTTCGTCGCACCCTCGTCCAACCTAACGGAGCAGCTTCTGACGCCCCGTACATGGCCGCAGATTTGCATCGTCGACACCATCCTGAACCCAACCACCGGAGCAGCTTCATCGACGCCCTCGTCCACGGCCTCAGATCCTCTTCGCCCACACCATAGTCCACCCTACCAGAGCCGCTCCACAAACATCCTACTCGACGGTTCTAGATCTCCTTACCGGACCCCGACAGCCAGTGCAGCGTCATCACCCTTGACGTCTCTAACCTGATTTCCACCGTCTGACAAGATGCCAAGCACCCGCCACGTCCTAGGTACTTGTCACCTTTAAACCCGTCCAGCATCACCTGCCCGATGTACTTCAAATATACTAACAGGTCATTGTTACATGTTATGCAACTGGCAAAAACTACAAGCACGATGTTTCTTCTGGATCTAACAGCTTGGACAACCAAGATCCTAGACTGAGGCATTGCTATGATCTTGTAAGTGCGTCTATCTCTCTTGTATTGTTGTGTGCCTGCCAGCGTGCTTTTCTAGGATTTTCGACCAGTAATCCCTTTGTGCAAACAATGATTTCCACTATTGGCTGCTAAATTAGATATGTAGATGTCATACATGATACTCCCTTCGTTCCTATATAAGTCTTTCTAGAGATTCCACTATAGGCTACATACAGAGCAAAATGAGTGAATCTACACTCGAAAATGCATCTATATACATCTGTATGTGGTCCATACTAGAATCTCTACAAAAACATATATATAGGAATAGAGGTAGTACATTACACAAAATTGTAGGTGGAATGTATGAATTTCAGTGCACTACATTAGGCTCCCTTAGAGTGCCTGCTAGTCCAACACACAGAGTCATGGCTAGTTTATGATACACACACAATCGTTAATTGGTGGTTTAAATATGCGCAAGGGATATGCAATGTATTATCATGTAGAGATATCTGAAATGAGCCATGTCAACTTGCGAATAGGGTTACCGTAATGAAAAGTACAAGATGCATGTGGCAATTTCATGGAACATCGAAAATAAAGCAGAGGCAGCGGTGAGCCTATACAGTGAGCTATGGTAGGTCAATCCGGCCCAGTTCTTTTGCAGGATTCTCCCAGAATCTGCCCCTCTCTAAGTTCCCCTAGAATCTTTGACCCCCTTTTGTTTTACACTCCTAACTAATTAGACCCTAACTAGCTAGGATTGTAAAACAAATGGGGCTCAAAGATTCCGGGAGAATCTGGGTAGGGGTCAGATTCTGGGAGAATCTGGCAAAAGAACTGGGCCTCCATTGCAATCATCGTGACATGTTATTTGTATGTTAGTTCTATTGGCCAAGTTTCTTAGGGACAGTTATTTCGAGTTATCCTAAGAAAATAAGCACCTTTGAATATAAGCTCCAGATAATAAGCCAACCAGTTTTTTTCATTGCCTGCCTTTTCAGCTTATCTGTGGTATGATCAGTGAAAAGTCTAAATTGCATTATATTTTGTCATTTTGCTGCCCATATGAAAACTAATTTGACTTGCAAACATCACAAAATTGAACCCAATGCAGTAATTAATATGATAGGAAAACAAACATCAATATTTTTTTCAAAATGCAAATACAGAGATACCATCTACTTGGCACAATCTACTTTGGTCAATGTCTTCCATAGAGATCCCATTGCCTAATTTAAATGAAGAACGCATGACCTAAATTTAAATGAAGAACCATTATTTATTGAAATCTGATGGTCCAAGTGGTTGGTTATTATCATATAGCAGCACCACCTGAAAGCATCCTATAGCAGCAGCAGCTCATAACAACTCATCATAAAGCAGCAGCTAGCATTTCATCATATACCAGCAGTAGCTCATAGTAATTCATCATATAGCAGCAGCAGGAGCAGCTCATAGCAATTCATCATATAGCAGCAGCAGGAGCAGCTCATAGCAATTCATCATATAGCAGTAGCAGGAGCAGCTCGTAGCAATTCATCATATAGAAGTAGTAGGAGCAGCTTATAGCAACTCATCATATAGCAGCAGCAGCTCATAGAAATTCATCATATAGCAGCAGCAGCTCATAGCAATTCATCATATAGCAGCAGCAACAACTCATAGCAATGCAGCATATAGCAGCAGCAGAAGTAGCTCATAGCAATTCATCGTATAGCAGATCAGAATGAAAATTTGGTAAAAAATCAGAGGAGATCCTCACCTTGTTGTATGAGCTCATCCTTCAACAACACCTCTAGGCCACAGTCTGGGAGGAGGGGAGGGGGAACGAGGTGCCTTCTGCCGGAGTGGGGCATCGGCCGTAGTTGTGCGGCGCCTGTCGGAGTAGTGCGTTGGATGGACCATAGCAGAGCAGCTGCTGGAGACCATGAGAATGAGGGGTGGCGCCGGAGGAAGGAGCAGCCAGGGAGATTTGGCCCTACCCGCCGGCCATGTAGCCTAGCTGGACATGGCATCATCGAGGACCAGGCCAAATGGGACCAGTGGCGACGGCTCGCTGGAGGAAACCTAGCGCTGCATGCAGGGGATCGAGGTAGAGGGAAAGGGGAGAGGAGATGCAAGCGGGCAGGGCAATGAATGCTTGCGTGTTTGTTTTCACTTGAGGGTCAGGTGTGACACAGGCGTGAACAGTGGTATTTTGAGTTTAATATAGGCAGAGAACAGAGTCATTTCACTATTCCCCTTCCCTTCAATTTTTAGTGAGCTTCTACCCGAAACACCCCCCTCCAAAGCAAAATAAGTTAAGCCCAAGCCCATAACTCAAAAATGACTTCTTTACATCTTTTATGGCTTATTTTGACAATAAGCTCTGAAAAGGTGGAATAGAACTAGCCCTTAACCTACAATTCAATTGTGCGTGCAATAATGAATCACTCCTGCCTGCTATAGTGTACATTTAGGTATCATCATACATGGCATAACCTAATACATGTGCATTTCATTATAGTATCTTAAATATGCAATGTTTATGTTAGTTCATATGGTGCACATGATGTTTAAATGCCCCTTAAATCTAGTCAGTCAAGTGATGGTCTTTAAGACTCCTTCTATGCTTCTTTTCTTGATTTGTAAGATTCGCTCACACATCTATTCAATTGCTTGTTTGTATCAACCAGACATACTACGACTGTTTGCTTTGATTACTTGTTGTTCTTGACCTAACAGATCTTGTCAACGATTTAAACGCTAAGGGCTACTATAGTGGGGGCTTGTATAACTCATTGGTGACATAAATGTTTGGTTGTACAATAAAGTAGGCTCTCCAAGAGTACCTGGAGATCCAGTTCAAAGGTATGCCTAGTTTTTACATAGTGCACACATAGTAAATGCTCATTTCAATGTGTGCTAGAGATGTGGCATGTTTCATTATGTGGTATTGTTTTGTTATAAACTAATCCTTTTGTGTTGTTCACAGACTAGAAAGTATGCATATTTATCTTCCAAGGAGACCAGTAACTAGTTTGTGTCACATTGCAGACGGGGTGCAATGAAGATAAGATTGATGATTTCCAAGTACAAGATGTTAGGAAGGAGCCTTGCAAGAGAAGGAGGAGCAGCGCTGAGCCTGTTCAACCAATTAAGGTAAGTCATTGTATTAGAATTACCAGGACATCCTATTTGTCTGACATTGTGCTTGCATAGGGTTCTTCACCTGTAACCCAGTCATTGGGCCATTGATTAAAACCCCCTCCATTCACTACTATATGATGTTCTAACTTTTTTGTAAATAAGTTGTATGTAAACACATTTTAATGTGTCTCTTCAGTCATTATGGATGTAGTCTACCTTTAAATATATAAAACATCTTATAGTAGGGAACAGTGTAAAACTGCTTCCTACCATGGTAGAGTTGTCGATGTCATAAATGTCATAACCAAACGCATATTCACATCATTAGCCTCCCTATGTTTAATATGATATCGATTACATACTAGTCGAGATACTTCAAAGGGGGCAAACAATATTACATTACTTGTTCCTTTATATAGTAACTGTATCTAGGCCATGGATGTTATTGAGGCGTGCTTGTATGCATGCTGCAAACTTGACAGTTCAATTGCTTGTTCGTTTCAGGCATAGTTAAATTGCTCTTTTCAATTGCTTTATTTGTCCTCAGTTAATGAGTTGCCCAAACAATGATGCCTGACGTTGGGAACTTGTATAACTATTAGTTGACATAATTAAAGGTCTTACAATTTAATTACTCTAGTGTAGTGTGCCTGAAGCTTTGAAGTCTATTAACAAACTATTACTGCATGAGGCTCACAATCTAGTTTATACTAGGCTAATGATTGCATAGTTTTGCTTGCTTTGGTAGGTTTATATGAATCCCTCTGTTGTTCATTATGCTAACTAAGACTTTAATTGAGCTACAGAATGGCCAACTGCTTGCTTACTTATATGCAACATGTGGTGTAAATTTGTAACACGTCTGTGTTTTGGATTTGGCCCCAACATCATGCTCCTCTGGTGAGCTAAGATGGATTTTTGTATGCGGGCTGCATAGACTACCATTTTTATAATTTTTAAAATATCACTGCTTATGCTTCATGACGTGTAACATTATTGTTAGTCCAGTTTTGCCATGTACAAAATAGTCTGTCCTGCTCGCTTCACTGTTGTAACTATATTTTTGCCCTAGTCATGTGTACTTACAGAAACATTTCAGGATGAAGTGACATCAACACAAAGATCTGCGAGCAGCGCGGCATGGCCATTACCAAATGATTATGGATTGGAATTGGGATGTGATAATGTTCTCGAGCATTAACTAGAGGTGGAAAGACAACGTGTACATTATGTATTGGGCCAGAGGAGGCCCAATTTCTTAACAGGCCGAAAGTCGCGTCGGGCTGAAATTGTGCCCTACGGAACATGGGCCGCTAATGGACCCAAAATTAGGTTGCACAGTCAAAGGCCCAACTGTTGTGCGGGCTGTTAACGGGCCGAAAGACAAGATGGGCTAGGAATTGGCCCATTTACCGAATGGGACGAGGAAAGGCCTAAAGTCACAACGGGCTAGAAGTTGGCCCAACTACCGAATGGGCCGAGAAAAGGCCGAAACACGTTCTGGGCCATTAACAGGCTCGAACTGACGATGGGCTACTAACAGGACGAAAGAAGCTCAGGCCGTAATTGGGCCCAAAGACGTAGCGGGCCGTTAATGGGCTGGAACTGACGATGGGCTGGAAATTGTCAAATCTAGAATGGGCCTTTGATGAGCCGATTCTGTGTAACTTGTATGGGTCGTGCTTGTGAATGGGTCTGACTCAAGTAGGCCGCTAATGGGCTGGCCCGCTTATTTTGACAGGCATGGCCTTTTAACCTGAGTGGGCCACTATTCGGCCGAGACACAAGTCGACGTATCATAGGCGCGTCCCATCCATTCGCTAGATGACAACTATCCGAACGCTGGGCCGACACGTGGATCTGCCGGCGAATGAGAATTTTACACGTGGAAAATCTCCATTGGTTTGTGCTGTTAATGGGTTATCAGATCCAAACCGGAACCCGATAGCTTAACAGTGACACGTTACAGTGGATGGTACGTGTTGGTTACCCTTGACAAAAGCACTTCCATGACGCGCCATTTATCGTCATGGAAGTGGACACTTCCGTGATGATAATTTTTGTAATGTCATGGAACACTTCTATGACAGCACAGGTATGACTATCTTGATTCTGTCACAAAATCATCATGGATGTACATGCATGAAGAAAACGTGACTGGTATGTCTCCAACATATCTATAATTTTTTATTATTCCAAGCTATTTTATTATCAATCTTGGATGTTTTATAATCATTATATAGTCATTTTATATCATTTTTTGGTACTAACCTATTGACATAGTGCCAAGTGCCAGTTGTTGTTTTCTGCATGTTTTTTACATCGCATGAAATCAATATCAGATGGAGTCCAAATGCCACACCAATTTACGATGATTTTTTATGGGCCAGAAGGAACACAAAGGACCCTGGTTGCACCTGGGGGGAGTCCCGAGGAGGGGACAACCCACCAGGGCGCGCCAGGAGACCCAGGCGCGCCTTGGTGGGTTGTGCCCACCTCGGGTGCCCCTGGACCGACTCTTTGCTCTATAAATACCCCAATATTCCAGAAACCCTAGAGGGGTCGACGAAATTTTCATCCAGCCACCGCGGAGTCCAGAACCACGAGATCCAATCTATACACCATCACGGAGGGGTTCACCACTTCCATTGGTGCCTCTCCGATGATGCGTGAGTAGTTCTTTGTAGACCTTCGGGTCCGTAGTTAGTACCTAGATGGCTTCCTCTCTCTCTCTCTCCCTCTCTTGATTATCAATACAATGGTCTCTTGGAGATCGATATGATGTAAGTATATTGGCGGTGTGTTTGTTGGGATCTGATGAACTTCGAGTTTATGATCAGTTATATCTTTTTATATCCATGAAAGTTATTTGAGTTTCTTTGATCTCTTATATGCGTGATCTCTTATAGCCTCGTATTTCTTCTCCGATATTTGGGTTTTGTTTGGCCAACTTGATCTATTTATCTTGCAACGGGAAGAGGCGCCCGATAGTGGGTTCGATCTTACAGTTCTTGATACCAGTGACAGAAAGGGAACCGACATGTATGTATCGCTGCTACTAAGGATTAAAAGACGGGATCCATATCTGCCGCAATAGATAAACAGATCTTTTCTACATCTGTCATCGTTCTTATTGCATTACTACATTTTTTCCATGGACTTAATACACTAGATGCATGCTGGATAGCGATCGATGTGTGGAGTAATAGTAGTAGATGCAGGCAGAAGCCGGTCTACTAATCTTGGACATGAGTAGTGGAAGCCAAAGATGCCAATGGCTGCAAAAGTGTTGGAGCAAATTTAGCAACCTTCTTCTTCGAAATAACTGCCTCATGAGCAATCTTTTTAGTGTAGTCTGTAGTAGGTTTGGGAGGTGCTGAGATTTTTAGCACCAAGGGTTTTGGGATTGCTTCACCGGGCTTGGCACTGTGCACCGGTGCATCCAAGATTACCCTTGCAAGTTCATCGCATTAGGATGAGGAGTGATGTTGAGGTGTTGCTTCATCATGATTGTTGTGGTTGGAGTCTAATGAAGCTTAATTTTTAGAGCAACAAGAGGAGAGTTCGGTTTGGTCGGATCTGGCAAAGTGATTGAAGTGGTGATATTGATGTAATCACTCACTACGGCATAAACTTCTTCTTGAGGACGAGGGGGATCATCATCATTCAAAGGATTTTCTGGATCAGCATCCTCCACTGGTTGTTTCTCTTTCTTGTGGTCAGGTTCCTTTTTATTCAAAGAACCAAATCCATTTGTATCGTGCTTGTGCTTGGATCAGCCTTCATCAATACCAACAGCGTTGCACTAATCGAGATCTTCCTTCATCAACCGAAGGTTTTCCTACTGTCGTGACCGATATCTTACTTCTTTGCGGCCCGCCTTTCAATATTTCTGGTTTGTAGGCAAGTTCTTGAGGAAAATTAGTTGGGGTCATTCAAGAGGATGGATCTACATCAGCTGGAGGAGGAGGTCTTTCATTCGGATCATTTGTTTTCAGCAGCCATATTGCATGATAGTCACCGAAGATCTTCATCCACGACGTCAGGTTTGGCAAACCTGACGTGGCACCTCGTCAACACCGTCTTCTTCCTGGCGCACTACTACGTCCTTGACTAAATGGCACTTCCTTGCGCCCGTGGCTCCATGGCGACCACCTCAACACCGGCCACCCCCAACTCGACATCAACCTCGGCATCCCTCGCACAACTACCTCGACTACGGTTACACCTCCCTACGCTCCCGGCTACCTCAACATCAGCACAAAGGGCTACCGCCTTATGATGACCCACAAGTGTAGGGGATCTACTGTAGTCCTTTCGATAAGTAAGAGTGTCGAACCCAACAAGGAGTAGAAGGAAATGATAAGCGGTTTTCAGTAAGGTTTTCTCTGCAAGCACTGAAATTGTAGGTGATAGATAGTTTTGTGATAAGATAAATAGTAACGAGTAACAAGTAAATAAAGTAAACAAAGTGCAGCAAGGTGGCCTAATCCTTTATGTAGCAAAGGATAAGCCTGGACAATTTCTAATAATGATAAAGGAGCTCCCGAGGACACATAGGAAATTATCGTCAAGCTAGTTTTCATCACGTTCATATGATTCGCGTTCGGTACTTTGATAATTTGATATGTGGGTGGACCGGTACTTGGGTACTGCCCTAACTTGGACAAGCATCCCACTTATGATTAACCCTTATTGCAAGCATCCGCAACTACAAAAGAAGTATTAAGGTAAACCTAACCACATCATTAAACTAAGCAACGCATAAACTAGGGTTTAAGCTTCTGTCACTCTATTGGCAAGCTAACCCTTATTGCAAGCATCAGCCCCTAACAAAGCAACGCATAAACTAGGGTTTAAGCTTCTATCACTCTAGCGACCCATTATCTACTTATTTCTTCCTCATGCCTTCCTCTAGGCCCAAATAATTGTGAAGTGTCATGTAGTCGACGTTCACATAACACCACTAGAGGAAAAGACAACATACATCTCATCAAAATATCGAAAGAATACCAAATTCACATGACTACTAATAGCAAGACTTCACCCATGTCCTCAGTAACAAATGTAACTACTCATAAAGCATATTCATGTTCATAATCAGAGGAGTAACAATATGCATAAAGGATCTTAACATATGATCTTCCACCAAGTAAACCAATTAGCATCAACTACAAGGAGTAATCAACACTACTAGCAACCCGCAGGTACCAATTTGTGGTTTTGATACAAGATTGGATACAAGAGATGTACTAGGGTTTTGAGAGGAGATGGTACTGGTGAAGATGTTCATGGACATTGACCCCCTCCCGATGAGAGGATCGTTGGTGATGACGTTGGTGATGATTTCCCCCTCCTGGAGGGAAGTGTCCCCGGGAGAACAGCTCTGCAAGAGCTCTAGATTGATTCCGCCAAGGTTCCGCCTCGTGGCGGCAGAGTTTCGTCCCGTAAGCTTGCCCACGATTTTTTCGAGGATAAAAGTGATGATATAGCAGAAGATGGATGCCGGAGGCCCACCAGGGGGCCCAGGAGATAGGGGGCGCACCCTATAGGGGGGGCGCCCCCTGTCTCTTGGACCGGGTGTGGGCCCCCTGCCATATTTCTTTCGCTCAGAAATTCTTATTAATTCCAAAAAGTTGTTTCGTGGAGTTTTAGGACTTTTGGAGCTGTGCAGAATAGGTTTCCAACGTTTGCTCCTTTTCCAGCCAGAATTCCAGCTGCCGGCATTTCCCCTCTTTATGGTAAACCTTGTAAAATAAGAGAGAATAGCCATAAGTATTGAGATATAATGTGTAATAACAGCCCATAATGCAATAAATATTGATATAAAAGCATGATGCAAAATGGACGTATCAACTCCCCCAAGCTTAGACCTCGCTTGTCCTCAACTGGAAGCCGAAATCGAAAAATATGTCCACATGTTTAGAGATAGAGGTGTCGATAAACATAAAATACGGACATGAGGGCATCATGATCATTCTAATAACAGCAACATATATAGAACTTAACATATGATTTCTTATGCTTAAGTAACAATCAATTCACAATGTCAAGTATGGTTCAAAAACTTCATTGTGAACTAACAAACTATAATCTCAGTCACTGAAGCAATTGTAATTTATCGTAACATCAGGAAGAGTCAATAATAGAGCTTTTCAGCAAGCTCACATACTCAACTATCTCATAGTCTCCTACAATTGCTAACAATCACGCAGTACTTGTGGTTATAGAGTTTCAGCCGGACACTGAGAAAGATAGGGGCTTATTGTGTTACCTCCCAACGTATTCACCTTTAGGTGATGTCAACAATAATAGCCCATGCTAACTTACATCCAATTGGATATATATATATATATATATATATATATATATATATATATATATATATATATATATATATATATATATATATATATATATCATGATCTTTCAAACGCGAGGAGCTTGCCAAAGGATAAAATGAAAAAGGGAAAGGTGAGGATCACCTTGGCTCAAGCATAAAGTAAAAACATAAAGTAAAAGATAGGCCCTTCGCAGAGGGAAGCAGAGGTTGTCATGCGCGTTTAGGGTTGATGAACAAAATCTTAATGCAAAAGAACGTCACTTTATATTGCCCCTTGTATGTGGACCTTTATTATGCAGTCCGTCGCTTTTATTACTTCCACAACAAGTTCGTACAAATCTTATTTTCTCTGCACTAATAAGTCATACATATTTAGAGAGCAATTTTTATTGCTTGCACCGATGACAACTTACTTGAAGGATCTTACTCAATCCATAGGTAGGTATGGTGGACTCTCATGGCAAAACTGGGTTTAAGGGTGTTTGGAAGCACAAGTAGTATCTCTACTTGGTGCAAGGAATTTGGCTAGCATGAGGGGGAAAGGCAAGCTCAACATGTTCGGAAGGTCAATGACAATATACTTTAACTGAGATGTCGTAAAACATAGACCACTACGTTGTCTTCCTTTTCCAACATCAACTTTTTTAGCATGTCATACTTAATGAGTGCTTCACAATCATAAAAGATGTCCAAGATAATATATTTATATGTGAACCCCTCTTTCCTTATCACTTCCTATTAATTGCAACGATGACCAAGGCTACGTTCATCAACTCTCAACAATTTTTCTGCCTCATACTTTCTATGTGTGAAGTTATCACTACCCATAAGATCAATATGAACTCTTTTATTCTTTCTACATTCTCAAGATCATAGCAACATAGCAAAGCCCTTGACTCAACACTAATCTTTATTATAGATAGCTCACGGACTCGATTACATAAAGAGATCACAAAGTAAAACTCAAAACTACTTGATATCAAAACTTGAATCTACTAGATTAAGATACTACTAAAATGATCGAACTAAATAAAGCGGTAGAGATAGGAGTGTGATGCTGATACGATACCCGGGCACCTCCCCCAAGCTTGGCAGTTGCCAAGGGGAGTGCCCATACCCATGTTATTATGTCCTTGGAGGTGGTGATGGTGGGCTTGTTGCATTTTTCTTCTCTAGCTTGCGTCTGAGGCTAAAATTTTCCTCCCTCAGATCCTCATTCTCGAGCTCAAGTTTCATTATCTTTTTGCATAATGCCGCCTTGCTGTCCTACAAAAAACGTGGTGGGATAGATTGGACCTTAGGGAGGCTTGACTTCTTGAACTCCACATGCATATCACCAGGTTGGGCACTACAAAAAAAATACACTTCCGTGATGATACGTGTTTGTCACAATAGGTCGCGTTTTTTGTCATGCATGTACATCCATGACAAATTTATGACAGAATCAAGATAGTCATACCTGTGCTGTCGTAGAAGTGTTCGATGACATTACCAAAATTATCATCACGGAAGTGTCCACTTCCATGACGATAAATCGCGCGTCACAGAAATGCTTTCGTCAAGGGTGACAGACACGTGGCATCCACCATAACGGAACGCCGTTAAGCTATCGGGTCGGGTTTTGGATCTGATAACCCGTTAACAGCCCCGACCAATGGGGATTTTCCACGTGTAAAGTCATCATTGGCTGGAGGAAACACGTGTCGGCTCACCCTTGGGACAGATGTCATCCACACATTGGACAGAAGGCGCCTATGATACGTCGACACGTGGCACGGCCCAACAGAAGCCCATTCCTGTGAAAAGGTCGGCCCATTTGACTTGGTCAAAAGGTGGAGGGCCGGCCCATGGAAAGCCTGTTAACGGCCTGTTCGCATATAGCCCATTTACAGCCCGCTAACCCAAGGCCCGTTACGCCCTATCCGAATTAGGCCCAGTAGCGTCATCTGGGCCATCCAATATGATTCTAGCCTGTTTTCACTTCTGGCCCATGTATGTCCCATGACGTCTTTTGGACCATATGAGGCCCTATGTAACTCTTGGCCATTAATGGCCTGTGGTGAAACTGGCCCGCAATGAACAGTGTATCACTTTACACCCACTAACGGCCCGTGGTGAAACTGGCCTGTAATGAACAGTATATCACTTTATACCCATTAAGGGCCCGTTATTCAGTTGGGCCGTTTCCAGCAAATGTTATCTTTCGGCCTTCTCAGAGCCCATTTATTCTTGGGCTCATTTCCAGCATTTGTTTACTTACGGACCGTTACTGTCATTTTCTGCTTGTGTGCCAAATTCAGCCCGTGGTTACATCGGCCCGTTTGTGGTCCGTTAATACATTGGGCCGTTTTCATAGCGTCATCAAATATGGCCTATTAATGATGGACCGTTATGGTCATATGGCCCGTATAAGGCCCATTGATGATACGGCCCGTAGAAGGCCCATTGTTTCTACGGCCCGTAAAAGGCCCATTGTTTCTACGACCCGTAGAAGGCCCATTGTTTCTACGGCCCGTAGAAGCCCCATTGTTTCTACGACCCGTAGAAGGCCTACTGTTTCTATGGCCCGTAGAAGGCCCACTGTTTCTATGGCCCATAGGAGGCCCAGTGTCACTAAAGTAAATATTAGCCCATGGTTATTGTGGCCTAGTTTTAAAAAGAACTACACTGACTACAAGCAAACAAATAAACAAGACAACAAGGAAATAAATAAGCAAGCAACTTATGCTAGGCTATCACGGCTGTTACACATATTACATCCACTGGGCATCAAAGTTCACCACCAGTGCAAATATAGGGAACAAAGCAGCATATCATATACACTGGTTGTCAAAGTTGGCGACCAACGCAAATAAACGCCGCAGCAAAACAAATCTAGAACTGAAACCACTTCAGAAGATCTCAAGAAACAATATCCTCGGTACCCATAATGCTGGAAAGATGCTTAGCAAGCTTATTAACTTTCTCTTGTTTGGCGCTTAAATCCTCCAGCGCTTGCTATTGCACCAGAAAATATGCATCTGAATTCTGCAGGGACTTCCTCAGTCCTTCAGCTTCCTGTCACAGCACATCTGATCGATGTCTTTCAACTTGAAGTTGAGACTCAAGAAGACGAACTGATTCAGGCAGCGAGTTCGAAGAGCTTGTGCCAGCAGTAGTGGCCAGTAACTCTAACACTACATCAAGACAGGACTTTTGGGTTCCCTCACTGTCATCAAGATAGTTTTTATCAGCTTTCCTGGAGACCAATAGGGATGTCTCACTATCTTGAACCTTATCTGCATTACTTCCTTTACCATTGGATGACGCGGTACTGTTCTCCAATATTTTGTCCGCATTCTAAAAGAGAAACAAGCAGACACATCACATGTTTACCATGTTGTATATGAATCTCATTTTGGTAAATGAGTTCAGTAGTAAAGTGGACAGGATAATAGCATGAAACAAACATATATCTATGTGCCATGGTCACTTTATGGTCTATATCATTCTAGTTTTTGTTGCCAAATCAAGATAGAGACACAGTTCAAATAATATTTGTTCAAGACAAAGCAGAATAGACAGAATATAAGTGTGGGTAACTATAGAGCAATAACAACACTTGTAATGTGCATGACATGAGAACATAACTGTTTATTCAATTGAAACTGAAATCAACATAGAGCAGGTTACAACAGCAAACCAGTTAAAGAAACAGGTTTAAAACATACCTATTGCGCCATTAGAGTTTCAATTCCATCCTTCAAATTTGAAAATAGTTGGTATGATTAAATACAGTAATGCAAGAGCAAAGGAGTATGAACCATAGCTACAGAACCTGACCTGAGAACAAATCTTCTTCTCCTTTAAGTGTTGAGTTGGGATTCGGAGTGGTGGTCCTCGTGCTTTGGGCACTGCAGTTCCCTTACTAACCGCTCGTGTTTGGGTGCTCTGTGGTGGAGACGGTGCTGTGTCAACTGGAACTGGGTTACTATCTACCGGGGTTGGGTTAAAAGGGGTGTAGCTGGTTCTCTGTCCAACTGGGTAGAGGTACAATCTGCGAGAGTCTGGGTTATGTGTGGTGGATCTGGTCCTTGGGAAAGTACAACCGTGGTTCTATCTGCATCAACTGGTAGCACTATCTTTTCTGAAGACCGTGTTGTTACTCCCTTAGATACTGTCATCACGCTCTCCAATTCAAATGGCTGATAAACAAGAAAATTAATTGAAAGTATAGACATTGTATGATAGACAGGCGCAATGGATAGTGGGGAATAAAAGAGGGCATGAAATAATTCATATTTATGTTGTCTAACCAAACATGATAGCATGACACAATTTCACATATATGATGGCTAGCTAAACAGGATAGCATGACACAATTTCACATTATGATGGCTAACTAAAAAAGATGAAAAGACATAGTTTGAAATATGAGACTATGTAAACAGGATGACATGACATAACTATATAATGTGTTTATTAAATAGGTTGGCATGCCATAATTCACATACATTCATGGATAGAATGCCATAATTCTAAATATGATGACTGCAAACACTAAACAGGATGAGATGATATAACTATATGATGTCTTTATTAAATGGGTTTCCATGCCAGAATTCAGATAGATGATGTGTATGTACTATGTAAACATGATGGCATGATATTAATTCAAATATATGATTTATATAGTAAGCAAGTAAGCAGATGGCAATCTATATATGATGTAAAAACTAAGCAATGCAAGACAACATGCATGACATGGGTAATATAACCCTGCCAAGTTTGAGCATAGACCTCAGGGGGGAAATAGGACTGGTGATCAGTCTCTGAATCCTCCTCTGAGGAGCTCTCTGTAGCCAGCAAGATGTCTGCTTCAGCAGGTAGCATTGTCCGCTCTGAATACCTTGTTTTCACTCCATATACTTCCATCACCGCTTCAAATGGCTGATGCACAGGAAGAGTAGTTGAATATACAAATGTTGTCGACAAATGGAACACGTAATACAAAAAATGATAGCATGATATAATTCACATACATGATGATTGGCTAAACAACATGGCATTGCATAATTCACATATATAATGCCTTTGCAACAAGATAGCATTGTATAATTCACATATATAATGTCTTGCAACAAGATGGCAATGCATAATTCACATATATGGTAATTAGACACTAAACAGGTGGCATTCACACAAAGCATGTCTAAACTAATCAAATGGCATAGCAATGCGAGACACCATACGCACGATATGAGGAACATAACCCTGCCAAGTTAGAGCATACACCTCGGGGGGGGGGAATAGGACTGGTCATCTGTCTCTGAATCCTCCTCTGAGGAGCTATCCGTAACCAGCGAGATATGCTCTTCGTCAGATAGCATAGTCTGCTCAGAAGACCTTGTTTTCACTCCAGAATTTGCCATCACCGTGTCAAATGGCTGATGCACACGAAGAGCAGTTGAATGTACTAACATTGTTGACGAATGTAATAAGTAACGAAAAAAGATGGCCTGATATAATTTACATATAAGATGACTGGCTAAGCAGGATGGCATTGCATAATTCACATATATGATGCCTGGCTAAACAAGGTGGCGTTGCATAATTCACATAAACGATGAATAAACTAAACAGATGGCATTCGCACAAAGGATGTCTAAACTAAGCAGATGACATATTTGATGTATAAAGTAAGCAATGCAAGACACCATATGCATGATATAACCAACATCAGCATGCCAAGTTAGAGCAAAGACCTCAGGGTGTAAATAGGAGTTATCTTCTCCTTCTGAATCCCCCTCAGAACATATACCTTCCTCTCAATTACAATCCGAAATGCGTGAAGGTGGGGCTGCTTTTGCGCCTACCATGGAGCGACGTCTGCATGAAATTATATTGCCACGCCAGGCTCGTCTCTTTTTCTCTACATGTTCAGTTCCATTGTTTACAATAACTGTCATGCATAGGAATAAAACATAGTGAGATTATTTAAGGAGTGCATGCAGAAATCCAGAGTGATGGTAGCAACCTGTGGATAGACCCAAAACCAATAATAGCAGGCAGATAATGGCTTCAGTTAATAAATACAGATAATGGCTTCTTTACTGTTTGTTTCCCACCCAACATGAAACTCATAGTAGACACCGCAGATTAACCAGATAGTAGATAGATACTATTGATAGCGGTCCCGATATGTACCACACAACCATTTAAAAACTCAAGTTTGACCATTAGTTTGGAGCTGACTTAGAGTCTAATCGGTGAACAGGACAATAAAGTAGCATGTAATATTAAGCGATTCATAACGTAAGCATACACGAAAGAGTGCAACCTCTCTTGCGGACCCGTGTAGTCCTCGAGGTCATCTGCTCGGTTGATGATTGTAATGCAGTTTTCATGGCTGCCAGCGGCGGGGAAGAAGATCTGAGGCGGCAAAAGATAGTCTGGAGGCTGGATCCCTGCTCTGCTGGACCCTTCTGTCGCTGGAGCAGCTGAGCTGGGGTGGACAACGGCGCAGCAGGACCGGGACAAACCACACAAGGTTTTCTTTGACAACTATCTGTAAGAGAAGTAATTCTGTAAGGGCTCGTTTGAATTGGAGGATTCCAACAATGCAGGGATAGGAAATAGACAGGAATAGGATAGGAATGCACGTGCAAAACAGAGAATTTAAAAACACAGGATTTCTACCAATCTGGGTGTTTGATTCACAACAATTGGAAGATCACAGGATGCCAAGAAGCATGGTGAGTTTAAGTCAAACCACAAGAAAATGTACGCTTATAATGCTATTATGCTACTATCCCTTAGTCTTGTGCTTCATGAATAGGAATTTGAAAAGAAGGACAAGTGAAAATTAAAATTCCTACATTTTTTCTTTCAAGGAGACACTATAGGAACAAATCCGTGTGCTCAGTGGACAATATATATAACATGTAGAGTAAAAAAGAGATGCACCAAGTGTACAACCTCTTTCGCGAAGCCATGTCAATCTCAGCGTGATTGGATTGGCCGGTGAGGATGCTCCGGCTGACTTTGCTGTCGGAGGAGGGGAAGAACATCTTAGGCATCTGGAGTTGGAGCCCGAGGTACTGCTCCGCTGTGATGGAGGGTTTCGTCGTTGGAGCAGCTCTGGTGAGTTGTACGACGCTGAGGCTGAAGCAGGACAAGAGAGACAACGATCAACGTTAACCTGAGTGGAATTCTAATAGCATCTCCAATACATGACGTAAAATACATAACCACAAAGTGCTAGATGTAAAATACATCAGCCTCTCATCTCTGAACTTAACTGTCGAAACTAAACTTAACTGTCGAAACTGAACCTAACTGTCCAAACTGAATTTTGCTGTCGAAACTGAATTTTGTTGTCGAAACTGAACGCACTAGCAAGGTGAGGCTACACGTCGGTCGACTGGCTTTTTCATCTCTGGTCAATCGATTTTGCAGCCATTGGATACGAAATCAAGGGCCTGCGGTTCATCTTCAACCTCCCCCCCTGAGCCGCCAGCCACCACCGGCCAAACAGCAGCCCCCCCGCCGCCCCGCCCGCCTCGAAAACACTCCCCACTGCCGGTCCGCCGCCGCCCCGGCCATCCCTCTAG
>NC_041383.1:284244221-284259012 GCF_002162155.2 Triticum dicoccoides | reverse complement strand
CGCCGGCGACCACCGCCCCCATCCTAAACCCTAAGATAGATAGTGGGGTACCTCTCCGGCGAGCCCCCTCCCCGCTACGGCTGGTTCTTCCTTCACCCTAGCGAGCCCACCCCTCGGAAATCGACTGACCCAAAAGTCGATTCAGTCGACTGAAGTGTAGCCAAATCGGAGTAGCATCGCAACCAAAAGCAAGAGTGAGAGCAGCAGCGCGAGCAAGAGCAATAGCAAGACCAGACCAGGCAGGGGACTGAGAGCAAGAGCAGAGCAGCAGCGCGAACGAGAGCTAAAGCAGCAGCAGCTCCTACTTATGTGGACGTCGCCGCCGAGGGAGCGACGCCGTGGAGGAAGTGGCCGGCGACGCCGGCGTGGATGGAGCCGCGCCGTGTCGGCTCGGGACCGAGCGCCGGCAGCACCGTGAGATCGAATCATGAAGAAAATGCGGCGATTAATGTACAACCTCTTTGGTGGCACCGATTAGGCCACAGCTTCATCCGAGGAAACGGTGATGATGATGCTCTTTTGGTGGTGCAGGTGAAGACGGCACTGTGGGAATGGAGGTGGCACGAAAGACGAGGGGAACATCGGGGTGGCTCCTTGGAGGTGGAGGACGGGGTGGCTGAACCGGCGGGACGATGAGATCGACGATGGATCCTCATCCGGTACGATGGATGAGGGACGTCGAGGTGTTGCTGTGGACGACGTCGTCAGGGAAGAAGCTTCGGTTGGGTGGCGGACGGAGCAGGGTGTGGGGTTTCGTCGCGGGTTTTCGCGGCCTCTCTGTACGAATGGGCGGGCGGATGGGATGGCAGTGGGGAACCATGGCTTAGAGACGCGCTTGTCCGAAATGTGGGGTAAGTTACGAAAGTACCCTCCACTGATTTGAGGCAGTTCTTTCGGTTCAGAGGTACCACGGGCATTTCGCGTGTCGGGATTTCACAGGAGGTGGGAGTTTTCGCGCGCGTCATAATTTCGGAATAGCAAGGCGTGGTTTGAGATGGAGGGAGTTGTCGGAGCACAGCAAGACAAAGATATATCTTAAATATTTTGGGCTAACAAGGCGCGGGTTGAAATTTCCGGACAAGCCTAACGTGTACTACCAAATCAATGCGCACTACAAATGTCATTCAAAACTTTGAATTCATGTTATGTTCAATTAAAATATTTCGCTACGTGTATAATGCATGCAACCTACTACTCAAATGAACGTTTTAGTGCATTCCAAACGTATATACTACCGCTTCAATATGAACTAAATTTGAATAAGATCTACAGTAATGATTGTTGTAAGTCAAAGCATTTGAATTCGTTTCTCTGTTTTAATAAGATCTACAATCATCATTATTGTCAAGTTAAACCATCGTTTGTGTATTATCTTCACAGCACACCACATGATCAGTATCGACTTACATATGAACTATGTGTACTATATGAACTCGAACTAGATTTTTTGAATCCACTTTATTTTGATTTCAAATCACATTACATTTCTAGCTCTAGCTAGATCTTCATAATCTAAACCATGTCTCATATGTATAATGTGTTTATCACATTATGTATGGTGCCCCGCCCCCTACGCCTACAATTGTTTAGATGAGAGTTGCAAACACCACACATTACCACAAATTCAAATAAAATGTGAGAATGTTCGATATATAGTACTCCCTCCGTTCCTAAATATAAGGTGTATTATTTTTTCAAAAAGTCAAACTTTTCTAACTTTGACCAAGTTTTTAGACAAAAATATCAATGTCTAGAATACCAAATCATTATCACTAGATTCACGATGAAATATATTTCTATATTTTAAATATTTAATATTGTAAATCTTTATAGATTTTGCTATAAAGTTGGTCAAACATAGACAATGGTTGACTTTTTAAAAAACTAATACACCTTACATTAAGGAACGGAGGGATTATTGTTTAGATTGCTCGATATTTAGTTGTAAGCTGCAAACGCCGCACATTATCACAAATTGAAATAAAATGTGAGATTGTTTGATGTATAGTATGGTTTAGATTGTTCGGCATTTAGCTGTGAGTTGCAAATGCCATGCATTATCACATTATGGCATGTGCACAACACGTGTATCACCGCTATATTCATGCATGCAATGTTTAAAACACTATGATCTCCTATTCAAATATATGAATCTGCTTCCATATCAAATTATGATCTTTGTTAGTCTCTTACACCCACTCAGTCCTCTAACCTTTGTAGCTACCACTAACTTTCTCTCGTGCATGCACATGCCCTCCTCGCCCTCCCCCTCCCTCGGCATTCTATCCACCGGGCACATTCATTTTTTTCCTTTAGGTCGTTCTCCCAGAGTCTCCACAACTCCTTTCCGACACACACCGATCGATAAACCTCTCCAGCGATGCCTGCCTACAGCATACACACACAGCTTCAATCTCCTCCTTTATGTGTCCTTGCCTCGTGTCTCTCATATGGTCAGACATATGTGTAAACTCTCACCCCTCTTTTAATCGATCTCACAACCGCACACTCCTCCCCCTATCCAGCTAGTAGTTGGGCCTCTCGCACCACCTCCTAGCTCCATTCTCTATGTCTACCCGTCTCGCTGGGCCTTATTTGCCTCTAACAAATGGATATACACCGACCAATCTCTCGCTATACATATAGCCAGCTAGGTCCTTATAACTCGTTTTTACCCACACATAGATCGATCTACCTCATTAGTTGTGTCTCTCCCTTCCTCCGACAAACAACAATTGATCTACCGATCTAGTTAGGTTTGCTTACCAAACACATGGTTCCCCTTCATCATCCATGGATGCGTCCCGACAAATCTATCACGCACAGGCACACACAGAAACACATCCCCACTATTATTGATAACATTGCAGTTCCACCCTCAGTTTGTCTAGTAGGCCTCTCCCAACATCTGCGAGAAGCAACTCCATCACCCATCCAGCACTCTACCCCTCTCCCTCCCTCTCCCTCACTCTCCCTCTGTCTCTCTCTCCTCTCTCTCTCTCTCTCTGTCCCATCATATTTCCCGTCCTTCAGTTATGTATGGATGTCGACCGATCTCCCTCATGATATAGCTGGGCTCTCCTTCTCAACACATATACGAGTCGTTCTACCTCTATAGTTAGGCCTCTGCCTACCCCTCCCCCTCCCCCTTCTCCCCACACACACCGATACATCAAGCGCTCTAGTCATGTCTCCCTACCACACACAAACTTCACATGTGCCCTCTAACGTTCCGGTAGGCCAGTCGCCCTATATCTTTGACTTGCACACACACACGCAATTTCGATGGCTCTCTTCATCGATCTCGCACCCACCCGTACTTGATCCTCTCTTCGACTCTATCGATAGTTGTGACCCCTCCCTCTCTTCTTGTGGATTTCCCGACCCTCTATGTATGATATGGATAGGCCTCCATTTCACACACATTGCATGCAAAATTTTGTTTGAGATGTCATCGACACATATTCCCACAAATAATTCACGAAATCAACCCCCCACCCCACCCCCACCCCCACCACAAAACAAAAAACACTCACGAACGCGGTTTGTATCTCTCTCACACACCCATGTAGGTGGGGGACGTGCACGAAGAGAAGAGGTGCATGCACGGCGCACGTACTCCCGTCTCTTTCCCAACCACACCCGCGCGGGTACACGGTGGAGTTCATTTCTGTACGAAAAAGGCAGCCCACGTGGTAATTTGGCACGTGTACTGGTTGTCCACTTGGTGGAGGGAGGATCGTCTACCACGGGTGAACAAACAAATTGCGACTTGACGCGTTATGTTAAATTAAAAAAAGAGGCAAACCATGTGGGGCCTACCTTAGAGGCAAGGCTCTATACACTGGAGTACTTTTGATGTGTCCCGTCAACTCGCAGAACAAGGAGAAGCTTGCTTAGTACGCCGTCTCCCACGCCCACGGGCGCGGTGGCTCGCAAGATGAGGTGAATCTTGCTCCTCCCTCTCCCATGCGCGCGGTGGCTCGTAGGACGAGGAGAAAAATTTACTACTCCCTCCGTTTACTCCTCATCCCTACTACCTTGGTTATAGAGATTATATCATATTGTTTGGAATATATATGTCCTTAGTAGATTTCAATATGAACTACTAGTACATACTCCAAACACTGATGTATATAGATGTATTTTAGAGTGTACATTCACTCATTTTGCTCCGTATGTAGTAGCACTCTCCCTCGCCCCTCGACCCTCACCCATGTGGTGGACGTGCAGCAATTCACTCGGTCTCATATAGCCAGAACGATATATACTGCACTACCATTATTTCTCGACTTCCCGAAGAGGTGAAAAGCCAATCGCAAGGTTAATATTTTGGAGATGCTAAGCGTAAGGTTATAGGAGAACGAGTAGTAGGTGCCGCGTCATTTATAAATAATTTTTTTTCTTCAGTGGCATGTACACAATATGATAGGTTCATATGGAGAGAAAAGGAAACCGCTCCACTATATACATAGTCAGGACGGGCCAGCCTACATGGTTGCTTGTTGGGGTTGCTCTCTTCACACTCTCTCGCACAAAACGACTGTGGCCACAATTCTAACATCCCGGCGGATCACGTCCGCTTGGGGAAGGGGTGGATGCTTAGTGTAGATGCGGTGTCCGTCGCCGACGGTGAAAACCCACTATCGGCACGTCCCGATCAGGGGTCCCCGCCGTTCTCTCTCACAAAGCCGGTGAGGTTGCCTTCGTCCCTTGCTCACTGCCGCGACGTGGGCAATTTCCGCCTCCCGCCGCCCTCCTCAAGGTCAAGCTACGTCCCTCAGGTACAACTCCCTTTACAGCTGGCTTGCACCACTGCTCCAGCTGCCCACATCACTCCCTGTGGATATTTCTCTACTTCTTTGCCCCGCACATACCTGATACCTCTACTGGCTTCTACGTACTGTATTTGTGATGAGTTTATGTCTCATCAACTAGTCCTAGTAATCTTATTCTAATCACGCTTCTTCAATTTCTTTGCCACAGGGATGCTCATCTTGATTTTGGTGAAACTGCACAAAATGATTCGATGGTCAAAAGGTTGCAAACTTCATTTATTAGGAAGCTCGAACGTTGCTAGCAAATTGAAGCCTGGTCAGGGTTCACGGTTCAAGGGCTAGGGACCGCATGGATCATTTTTTTCTTTAGCTGCCTCTGTTCCAAAATAAGTGTCAACTTTAGTAGTAGTACAACTTTGTACTAAAGTTTGCACAAAGTTGAGACACTTATTTTGGAACGGAGGGAGTACATATTTGCTATGGTCTGTCAATCATTGAGATGGAATAGCATTCATGTTAGTCTCCTTTGTATTTGATGAAATGTTGCAACGGGCAACCTTGGACGCAAGATACATGTAACAGGAGCTGGAAGCTTCATAGCATTGTACAAATTTATCTCGCTGATAAATTACAGTACGTACTAGTACTATACTAGTACTTCCTCCGTTCCTAAATACTCCCTCCGTTCCTAAATACTTGTCTTTCTAAAGATTTCAAATGGACTACCATATAGGGATGTATATAGACATATTTTAGAGTGTAGATTTGCTCATTTTGCTCTATATGTAGTCACTTGTTGAAATCTGTAGAAAGACAAATATTTAGGAACGGAGGGAGTATAAGTCTTTGTAGAGATTTCACCATTAACCACATGTGGATGTATATAGACGCATTTTAAGTGTAGATTCATTCATTTTGTTCCATATGTAGTTCACCTAGTGGGATCTCTACAAAGACTTATCTACTAGTAATAGCTAGCCCCCACTACTAGGAATTCTCTATCCTCTCCTTGAGCCACATCATCAAAATTGACGTACCCGTTAGATGAAGTAAATCAGTCATAATAGCCGTCTGATCTAGACGTTGAGAGTCTCAGCACTAAGCCACAGGCAAGCATGCAGAAATACCGTGGCACATGCATGTGAGTGGGTTTTAAATCACATCAACATGTCTGCATGCAAGCAAGCACCGGTAGCATGCGTGTAAGTGAGCTTTTAAGTCCCATTAACATGTCAAAAAGAAAAATATAATCCCATTATGTAGTAGGAGTTGGCTGATCTTTTTTCCTTATGTGGGATTATCTAAATGATGATGGGAGTTTATTTAGTTGGGCTACCACATTTGTCATGCGGTTATAGATTTTTTTTTAGTTCTATGAAATCGATAATTTTGCACAGAGAGATATACCGCTGTTCCGCGGCAACGAGCGGGGACTCATCTAATAATATTTAGGAACAGAGGGAGTACTATGTAAAGAGTTAGGTGTCGCACGGTGATAGTGTGAGGTGGGCCATGTAATCACTGAGCCTGCGTGTTTTCACTGCTCTTGCACTCCTCCGCTGTAAGAATGGAGAAAATTGTAATCTACTACCTCCTTTCGCCGAAAGCGTGGGACATCTAGCAGTCCTACCACCTCAGTAATAAAGACCAATGAGCCGTCAAATCACATAGACCCAGCAATAAGTTGGACGGACGAAGCAACCATCACTCTTGCGCTAGTGAGAGGTCGCGTCCTCTCTGCCCGGGCATGAATGCGGCACCGATTCTTTGGAGCGGCGCTGACCGTTTCGGGTGGGAAGCGCGCGCAGGCAGTGGAGGGGCTTTGGGTGGGCTAGGCTGGTCACGAGCGGGCATGGCAGCTGTCCGCATGTCCCTACCAGACACGCACGGAAACGAGAGGATGCACCGACTCTCGTGGCTAAAATCGTACACTACACACCATATCTCTGTAGGAGTAGGTCGATCTGTTGCACTCTCTAACACACACATGCTGTTAAACACACGCACGCACACACACGCACCTTGGTCCTATTGCACCTTCTAACGTGAGTTATTACACCTAGACGGAGGGAGTAGTAAGTATACGAGATTCGGTGGCACACTGACTTAAGTCGAATACAAGTGCCCAAAATTTGTGTGCATGTTATAATAAGGATTCACTTAAAATAGTACGTGAGCGAACAGAGGGATCAATTGGACAGTGTTCCCGAGAAGTAGAAAGATGTGTGAGGTAGTAAGATACACCGCTGGTGCTTTTAATTTTTCTTATTAATTTGTTTGTTTCACCCTCTGACTGGTGGGACCCAACGTACTATGTGGAGAGAGGTAAGGTGACTAAGGCTGCATTATTTCTGCACCACTGTGGATAGTCTTACCACCAAAGCCACATGACACGATTATGATTGAAATCCTAATGACTCCCACACACACACAAAAAAACACGGCATGCTTGTCACACGAATGCAGGAATGTATAAAAGGTTATTTCCTCTCGTTGAACATAACGGGAGGGTTGTGTAGCTGGTTAGCCTGTTCGCTCATCAAACTTGAGGTCTCGGGTTCGATAACTCCACTTGAGCATAATTTTTGCCAGGAGGATTCTTTGACTGGTCAAAATGTTTTCTAGGGTTTGCACGCTTCACACTCTCTCTCTAGTATATATATATATACGCTGGAGCCTCAGCGCTTGTAGTTGCTCTCTTCATACTCTCTGCCCTCTCCCGCTAGATCCTCAGCGCTTGTAGTTGCTCTCTTCACACTCTCTCGCCCTCTCCAGATCTAAACAAGACTTCGTTGGCCTCTCTCTCCCCTCACTACTGCTCAAAGAGCCGGCAGGATCCGTCCACCGGGAAGGGAAGGAGGCTTAACGCTGTCGCCGTTGGCGAGGGAGGGAATCCACTACCGGCGCTGCTGTTCACTTTCCACCCAGCGGCGGCGTGGGAGGGCCTCCGACCCTTCTTCTTCGCTGTCGTCCCTTCGCCCACCGAACCACGCCCCAAGAACCTTAAGGTATATTTTACTTACTCCACATGCATTGCTCTAGCTGCATGTATACCATGAATCTAGGATGTGGTTCAAAGAGGAAAGGAGTGGGTGAAAGTAGTGGGAAAAGTTGTATATAGCATGAATCTAGGACGTGGTTCAAAGAGGAAATGAAGGGGGAAAGTTGTATAGCATGAATCTAGGACGTGGTTCAAAGAGGAAAGGAATGGGGGAAAGTAGTGGGGAAAGTTGTATCGCATAAATCTAGGACGTGGTTCAAAGAGGAAAGGAAGGGGCGAAAGTACTAGTTCAAAAAGGAAAGGAAGGGACAAGGCTATAGAGTTTGAGCAGGACTAGATTTGCTGCGCTCACATAGGGAAAGGTGTCTAAAGATAACAAAACTGGGACCAACACAAATATGCTCCTTGGTTGTTTGTTCTTTGTTGCAACAGACTGTGCATGACCACAATACATCGGTAGATGCACATGGTGCTGGTGCGTCCACTGTCCCATGCAACTCATTAGCTGTTGTTAATCTATGGCCCTGTTTGGTTAAAAACTCCCTAGTCCTACCTACTTGGTTCCAGGGACTAAACATGGAGTAGAGGTTATTAAATGACATGATAAAAGACCATGTTACCCCTAGTAATGAACTAATAGAAACAAGCTGTGATGCATGGCAGGGGCAACTGTTGGAAAAAGTCCCAAAAATACTCCCTCGGGGTCTTCTTTCTTTAGTCCCAAATGCCCACTTTTAGTCCCGGAAAGTCCCTCCTGTTTGGTTTAGATGTGACTGACACGGAGTTTTTTTATGTCCCTACACCAAAATGTCCATGTAAACAAACACCCTCTAATAATGCCGCTAGAAAATTGATGCAATGCCACAGCTAAAGGCAAATTACATGTTTAACGAATTTTATTGTTAATATAATCTCTATGTTAATATTAATCAATGCCACAGTTTGAGAAATGCTACTGTCTTGCTTTCTTTCCCATTTAGATAAGGTAGATGCTTCCTTTTGTTGGCTTGTGTGTCATCCACCGTTATTGACCACTAATTGTTTCCTTTGCACCTTTGTGTAAACAGGGTTATCTACTTCACCTCGTTGCCATTGTGACCTTTTGTTGCACTGCACAAAACACTTTTGTTTTAAGAGTGATTTGTGCAGTTCAACCAAAATGTCACACCGACAACATTGCTTGATTGCTTGATCTTAGTGGAACTGCACAAGAGGAGATCTTACTTCCTATCCGTTAAGGCGAATTTGGTTCAGATCTTCTTCTTGTGAGTTGTTTGAATTCCGCATCATGAGAGGTCAGTACTAGCCTTCTTTCACATGATTCTGCAGTGTGCTTTCATATGTTGTGCTACTTGTACGATAATGTTGCTTGATTTTAGTGAACTGCACAAATGGAGACAAGACTTCCAATCTATATGTGCACCGTTATATCCCATTGAGGTAAGATAAGGATATTTCACAACTGCTGGCCTGTATTTTTCCACTTTCATCAGAAAATTAAGTTTAGTACTATACTTGTGCTCCCTAATTGACATGCCAAATCTTACATTGAAGGCGAAGCTTGTTTGTTATTGAACCAAGTGATGACGGGGAAGAACAAGTGGAAGAAAAACAAAAATCAACTCCCGGTGATGTAATGAAGCACTGGAACTGTGATGGCACAAGTAATGATATAGTTTTGCATCTTAATTTATTGCTATCGATGGAATGAGCAATTGTTTTGCCACTGATTTGATGCCATACATAATTATCTCTACTTGTGCAAACAGGGATCTTCTTTGAAGATACCATATATTTTAGTGGAACTGCACAAGAAGATGTTGGAAACATTAAACTAATCGAGGAGTATATAGTAAGCATGGCCAACCCCGTAGATAGCAACAGATGGTTCCCGAGAAGTGCTTCATCTGTATGCTCTACACAATCAGCCTCCTGACAAAGGTTGGTACTCGCCCACTGATTTCATCCATATGATTGAGATTTGTCATCTCTATTGGTGTTGTGCTACTGTTTAGATACTGTCATGAAAAAGTGGTATTGTCCTTGGGAAGTGCTTCATCTGTGTTGTTTTAAATATTTCCTTTCCTTTTTTTCGAGCAAACATGGATGCTAGCATTTACTAGTCCTCTTGTCTTTGCACAATAGGATCATCTTCCTCTGAAGAAGAATAGTACGTGAAGTGACTAGTTCCGATTATGCCAGGATGAAGAAGCATTGTCTATCTTCTCATCAGAAGGAGCAGTTGAAGGATGGTTACATTGCTCCCCACAAGACCAAACTAACTTCAGCTCGGAAGGACTGACAAATCTCCATTTTTTTGCTGTGATGCGCGAGTACAATGTTGTTCTAAGATTCTTTCTGGTGAGTTCCATTTTTCTAAAAGTGTGCTCTACATGGACCATGTATGTGCCTGTTGAAACTGTCAATTCATAGTACAGTTTGCTTTATACTAATCACTTTTTTGTATTTGTGCAAACAGGGGTGCTCGGCTTGATTTCAATGGGAACTGCACAAAATGTTCATGAATACATCGAATCATTCATTTCCACCACAAGAAAGGAGGTGCCCATAAGTTCAAGGCGTTGCAACATATAAGGGCGAAATCATAGAAGCTACGTGCGAATTTGGTTGATTTTGGTGGAACTGCACAAAAAGAACAGCTGGTTTATTTAGCACGAGTTGCCATGTCAATGTCTGAACTGATGGCAAACCCTGCCCATTCCACAATCATAGGCATTTGATATTTTGGAATGGGACAACCTTGTCAAATTTTGCTCATTGATTTTAGCAAGATATGTGTTTGATATTTTCGAATGGGACGCCCTTTGCTGTCAGCAGTGGCGATCAATTTTTTCTTTATTCTTTAGTTGTGAAGTAAATATTGCCTCTGACATGAGAGTCGCTGAGATGCATAATCATCGATTGTTTTGAATGTTCTCTATGAATTGCCAGGCCTGTGTGTTTGATTGCAATGTACAGAAATGCTAGAAAGCTGCTCAAACTCTTTGTACTCCTTTTGTTCCTTTTTACTTCGCACATTGTGAAAGTGCATACTTTTTTGTATAAGATTGGTCAAAGTAGAGATACTTTGACTGCAAACAAAACTTGTATGCAGACTAGAAAGGACCGGAGGGAGTACATGTGAAACTGCTGCAAACGTGGTGATCACCCTGGGAATAATGCTAGTACGTATTGTTTTGCATGTTTATCCAATGCCAGTGATACAGGAATTCGAACTAATCGAAATAAATTCATTCATACATGGTCGGATTTCATATAAACATGCCGGATTTCATTACAGTTCATACATTCTTCAACTAAAAAGGGGTGTTTGTGGCCGCATGCATCTCCCAGATGCAGAGGCCGGGGGCCATCCTCCTTTTCGAAAAAAACTAAAAAGGGGTGTGCTGGAGGTATAATTAATTAACCTAAGCTACCCACCTGTGTCCCGCTGAGCCGAATAGAAGCTTCAGTGACTTAACTGTAGGTGCAGTTGCGTAACTGACATGTGGCCTGTTGGGCCCATGTGTTAGTTAGCCAACTGCACCAGCAGTTAAGTAGAAGCAGCGTTCTTCTCCAGTGCAGCTCTCCGACTCCACGTCGCCGCCAAGAAGCTAATCGACCGTCAATGGTCAACCTGTCTAGCTTGGCTTCAACCGGAGGGTAGCAGCGGTGGACTTACTTGGACCCGAGCGGCCGCGACCTACCGTGTTCTACTCTTCCTTGTTTTCTGTGTAGCGCGGCCTCGTTGGCAGCGGGGCGGGGCCTCGGCGGAGCCGGCGATGCCTCTGTCTTGTTGCCGGCGGGCGGCGCCTCAGCGGAGCGGTGGAAATCCTCCCCCACATTGCCTGCACGGTGGGACCTCGGCTGAGCCGGCGATGTCCTCTGCCTCGTTATTGGCAGGGTGGGGCCTCGGCGGAGCCGGCGGTGTCCTCTGCCTCGTTGTTGGCGCCGCGGGGCCTCGGCGGAGCCGGCGGTGTCCTCTGCCTCGTTGTTAGCACCGCGGGGCGTCGGCGGAGCAGGGCGTCGTCGATGCCAGCGGAGCGGGGACTCGTCGGAGCCGGCATTGTCCTCTGCCTCGTCCTCGGTCTCACCAAATAGCGCCTCGCCCGCTTCATCGCCCTCTTTGCTAGCCTCTTTGTAGGCGGCCGCAGCCTCCACCACCCGCATGCGATATCGCCAGCGCTCGAGGCGACCCTTGTGGGCGGAGCGATACGAGTCGAGCAGCGCCTCCTGCTCTGCCCGCTCCGTGGCGATCTGCTCCTCTGCCTGCAGGTGCTCCTGGAGGAGATGGTGGTTGTAGGTGGCGTCGGCCTGCGCCTCCCGGAACTGCTCCTCACGCATCTACCTCACCATGTCCATATATTGGGCACGGGCCTCGCCGATAGTCATGGTGCAATGCACCAGCGAGGATGGCGTGGAGGATGGGGTTGGCGCCGGATCGTTGACTACCATGTTCTCCATTGGGACGTCGTCGTCCTCCGGCTACCTACCGGCCAGCCGGGCGGCAGCAATGGCTGCTATCTCCTTGTGGTCCGTCGTCCGCCCGTCCCGAAGAGCGCTGGAGCGCGAGGAAGCCATGGTGGGCAGTAGTGGTGTGGACAAGAGAAAGGCAATGGATGCGGATGACTGCGGCTATGGCCGGCGCAGCAGTTTATATAGCAATGGTGGGTGGGCGGAGGGACGGACATGTGACGCCGGAGTAGACGCCTCAGCAACCGCGTATCATTAATGTGTGCGGCAGATAGACGGACGGATGGCACTTGTATCGTTTGAAGGCGGAGCAATCGCCTGCACCGGGAAGCGGGGCGGCCGGCACTGACTATTTTGGGCGGAAAGCGCGCGCGGGCGAGGAGATCACATTACTTGGATAGGATGACAATGGGGACCCACCAGGTCCATAGCCTCACATACGCAAGTGCCTCCTTATATATATATATATAATTTATTTTGCTTCCTCCTGGTTTCCTGACATCACGGTCCCACACCATTGTCTACCTATGTACTCCCTCCTTTTCGGTTTATAGGGCTTATCTCAAAATTTTAGTTTTTCCATTTTATAAGGCTCAATTTGATTGTTTTCCATCACATGTTCAGATTCCAAGGTGCATTAAATCATTGCATGCAAGTATTAAGAGAAAATTGACCAATGCATGTACTTTATGCATGCATGCATTGCAATAAATGCATTGATAAACATAATTTTTTGAGGATAACAAGAGCATTAATTAGGTGCTTTTGCAAAACTCGAAAAAGTATTCCACCACTCGCCATCTACCTTGATTGGTGAGATTTTGAATTGAGCATTATAAACAGGAAAGGAGGGAGTAGTCAATAAATGAGAGAATTGCACAAGAAGCGGCCGACAGCTGGGACCAAGCAGCTCGAGCAGTATTTGTGTTTTTGAGGTGTGAGCACTGCAGAGTTTTTCGATGTTTACCCCAGATATTAATTTTTCTCCTCTGAACAACAACGAAAACATCGCTGCAGGTATTAACTGGGCGGGCTTTGGCCCGTCTAGCCCAGGCCAAATATCCAGCCCAGATATTAATTTTTTTTCAAGCTGAAAATGGCTAGCCCAGCTATACTTTTTTTATGAATACCCAGGCAAGGTCAAGTTGTTATTCTCCGCCCCGCTGGGCTGCAAATCTTTCCTAGGACGGATGCATTAGGCTTAACAAGAAAATGGGCTTTAAGAAAAAAATAAATGGGATGTAATTATAAAACCTGGGTAGTAACTATAAAAAAATGCACCAAACAGTGATTACTTTATAAAATATTGTTTTTGGAATATTGAAAATTTTAATTTCATTAATTGTTGCGAGCGGAATGATTTGTTGGATTTTTACGCAATGTAAATTTATATTGAAATTGTATTTAATCTGACTAAAATTTTGGGGAAAAAATATTTGGATCCCATCGAAATGTGGGAAATTTTATTGAATTCAGTTTTGAACGGTTGGTTGACATGGGTTGTACTTTTAACAAACTGTAAATGGGCTGTAGTAAATTCCATTAGAATTCAAAACTGGGCTACACATTCTTACAAATCTCAAATGGGATATAAGTTCTCTGCCACACACTTCTGGCCTTACTAAGTTGACGCGTCCCCTAAAAAACAGAGTTGACGGGTATGCAAGGCTTTGTCAACTTATAGTCAACACACGGTTCTAGCAGCAGTGGCCGTTGGATGTCCATCCAACGGATGTCGTGCTTCTTCTTCAATCTCGGATATTCTAGCTTCACCCGCCCAAAAAATGATTCATCCCCCTGACATCTAGGGCCTACCGTTTCGGAAGCTTACCTGTGGGCCTACTAAGTTCACGTACCAAGGGCTTTGTCAACTTAGTCAATATAAACGATTCTAGCTGCCGTGACCGTGCGATGTCCATCCAACGGACGTCGTGCTTCTTCAACCTCTAGTCTTCTTGCTCCAGCCGCCCAAAGTAGCGCCAGTCGTGCCGCCTGCTCCTGCCTCCCGTGGCCGGCTGTGCTGCCGCGGAGGCCTCACCGCCCCCTACTACTCCCACCGCTGGCCAGGCCATTCCTCCACTCACCCACTGACCCACACCCCCTGTTATTCTGCGGTGACGGCAGCGTAGCCGAACCAGTGAACCCTCGTACTCTTCTCCGCATGGCCGCGTCTTCCCCGGCTCCACGTCGTCCCCTTCCTAGGCCTCGCCATCGTCCACCGCCGTGATGCTCTCGGCGCGGCGTGGTCAACGTGGTCAAGGAACGACTTCCATCGGACATGGACTGTGCATGGAGAGGCTGGCAGCTGGGTCCACGGCAGCCGCAAGGAAGTGCCTCCTTATTACGCGCAAAATAATTATTTCTCCACCTGACAATAGGGACCCACCGGATGGGCCACTGTATTTCGCGAAAAAAATGATTCGCCCCCTGACTGCTGGGACCCACGAGCTACATCTTTGCGTGCAAGGAAGTGCGTCCGAAAAAAAAACGATTCGCCCCCCTGACTACTGGGACCCACCAGCTACATCTTCGCACGCAA
>NC_041383.1:284223947-284244058 GCF_002162155.2 Triticum dicoccoides | reverse complement strand
CCCCCCTAACTGTTGGGACCCAGCAGCTACACCTTCGCACGCAAGGAAGTGCGTCCGGGCAAAAAAAATGATTCGCCCCCTTGACTGCTGGGACCCAGCAGCTACACCTTCGCATGCAAGGAAGTGTGTCCGGGCAATAAAAAACGATTCGCCCCCCCTGACTGCTGGGACCCACCAGCTACATCTTCGCAGGCAAGGAAGTGCCTGACAGACGGGACCCACCTGGTCGAAGCGTACATAGCGTTGTCATCCTGGTCGCGAACGTGTACGTACATACTGGTCGATGTAGAGGCGCGCACGTGTCGTAGTAGAGGCGCGCATGTAGCATGTACATGTACGTACATCGGCCAGGGTGCAAGAAAGAAAATATGGTCATGTATGTGTACATACGGGCGGGGTCTCGAACGCCTAGTCGCGCATACCGCAAAGTGGAGGAAACGGACCTCCTACGGTCGAAACGGGGTCCTGTTGATCGGGAGGGGTGCGGCGTACCGCAAAACGGAGGAAACGGAACTCCTACGGTCGAAATGGGGGTCCTGTTGATCGGGAGGGGTGTGGCGTACCTCAAAACGGACGAAACGGACCTCCTACGGTCGAAATGGGGGTCCTGTTGATCGGGAGGGGTGTGGCGTACCGCAAAACGGACAAAACGGACTTGTGTTGGAGTGCTACGGTCGAAATGGGGGGGGGTGTGGCGTACCGCAAAACGGGACTCCACGGGATACTGTTCATCTCCACCGTCGACCTCCTCCAGCCTCCACGGGCTACCGTCGACCTCCTCCAGCCTCCACGGGCTCCTGTTCATCCAGCCTCCATCGTGCGCTACTCCACCGGCTACTGTTCAACCACCCCTCCACGGGCACCCCTCCACCGTCTACTGTTCATCCAGCCCTCCACACCACGGGGTCCTGTTCAACCACCCCTCCACGGCCACCCCTCCACCGTCTACTGTTCATCCAGCCCTCCACACCACGGGTTCTTGTTCATCCAGAGGCAAAGCCACCGCTCACTGTTCATCCAAACCCCCCGCAACACTCACTGTTCATCCAATCGATCAGCTTCAGTTAGCAGTAGTAGCGAAGGAATCGCTCCATCGGGTTCAGTTAATAGCCATCGACCGATCGCTCGGGTTCCGTAACGCGTAGCCTATAGTGCAATCGCTCGGGTTCAGTTAGAGCCCAACGCCTCGCTCGGCTTCAGTTAGAGCCAACGCCTCGCACACAAACGCGCGTACGTATGAGAGAAATGCACATTGCTCGGCCCCCCACCTCCCATCGTAACCGGCAACTCCCCGAAATTTTCCTCTCCCTCGCTTCTACCACTATTTTTTCCGTCATGGACGGCCCAAAGAATGTCATGCAGCTGCGTCTCCGGCCCGCCCAGGACGAAAAGCCCATTTTCTGTCATGATTTTTTGTCATAGAAGTAGGAGCCCACCACATCTATGATGATACCGGGTTTTGTCACAATTATCGTCATAGAAGTGTCATATGTATGACAGAAAAAAATTCGTTCAGCCCAAAATCTCACGGATGTGTCTTTTTTTTGTAGTGGGGGTAGTGGATCGTCCTCTTCATCGGAGCTTGTCTCCTCCTTCCCCTTTGGATCATAATCTTCTTCTTCCTCCGTGACCCAGCCATAATGTTCCACATCCCCATATGCTTTTGGATTTGCGATATAATCAGTCATATAGCTCTCTCCCTCCGAATCTTGGGACGACATCTTGCTCCAAATCTGTAACAGGAACAGCTCGAAACGAAAACAGTGGATATTTGCGTGATACGGTGGTCAAAACCTTCGAGAGTATATATAATGAATTTTTACCGACCACAATACGTAACGTCCAAGAAAACGGAGTCCGGGAGGCACCCGAGGTGCCCACGAGACAGGGGGCGCGCCCTATAGGGGGGGCGCACCCTCCCTATAGTGGGAGCCTCGTGTCCCTTTCAGACTACTTCTTTCTTAAATTCTTAAATAATCCAAAACTGATAAAAATTGCCATTGGAGTTGTTTTGGAGTCGGTTTACTTACCGTACCACATACCTATACCTTTTCGCAGTCTGGAACGTTCTGGAAAGTGTCCCTTATGTATTCTCCAGGGGTTATGGTTTCAATAATATTAGTTTCAACATTAATAGGATTACCTGAGATATAATGTTTAATTCTTTGACAGTTTACCACCCTCGGATTTGTGCCTTCGAAGTTGTTGATTTTTATAGCACCAGAACGATAGACCTCCTCGATAACGTAGGGACCTTCCCATTTTGAAAGAAGTTTTCCTGCAAAAAATCTTAAACGAGAGTTGAATAATAACACATAATCTCCTACGTTAAACTCATGCTTTTGTATCCTCTTATCATGCCAGCGTTTGACTTTTTCTTTGAATAGCTTGGCATTCTCATAGGCTTTGGTTCTCCATTCATCAAGTGAGCTAATAGCAAACAACCTCTTCTCACCGGCAAGTTTGAAGTCATAATTGAGCTCTTTGATAGCCCAATATGCCTTATGTTCAAGTTCAAGAGGTAAATGACACGCTTTTCCATAAACCATCTTATATGGAGACATACCCATAGGATTTTTGTATGCAATTCTATAGGCCCATAATTCATCATCAAGTTGTTTGGGCTAATTCTTTCTAGATTCACAATCTTTTGCAAAATTAATTTGAGGTCTCTATTGCTCAACTCTACTTGACCACTAGACTGCGGATGATAAGGAGATGCTATTCTATGATTGACATCATACTTAGCAAGCATCTTACGGAAAGCACCATGAATAAAATGTGAACCACCATCAGTCATAAGATATCTAGGGACTCCAAACCTCGGAAAAATAACTTCTTTAAGCATTTTAATAGAAGTGTTATGATCAGCACTACTAGTTGGAATAGCTTCTACCCACTTAGTAACGTAATCAACAGCAACTAAAATATGTGTATAACCATTAGAGGCAGGAAAAGGTCCCATATAATGAAAGCCCCAAACATCAAGCGGTTCAATAACGAGAGAATAATTCATAGGCATTTCTTGACGTCTACTAATATTACCAATTCTTTGACATTCATCACAAGATAAGACAAACTTACGAGCATCTTTGAAGAGAGTAGGCCAATAAAAACCAGATTGTAGTACCTTGTGTGCAGTTCTATCTCCAGCGTGGTGCCCTCCATAAGATTCAGAGTGACACTTACGTAGAATCTGTTCCTGTTCATGCTCAGGCACACAACGTCTAATAACACCATCTACTCCTTCTTTATAAAGGTGTGGATCATCCCAGAAGTAATGTCTTAAATCATAAAAGAACTTTTTCTTTTGCTGGTATGTGAAACTGGGCGGTATATATTTAGCAACAATGTAATTAGCATAATCAGCATACCAAGGAGCAATACGAGAAGCATTGACGACCGCTAATTGTTCATCAGGAAAGCTATCATTAATTGACAGTGGGTCATCGAGAACATTCTCTAACCTATACAAGTTGTCTGCAACGGGGTTCTCAGCTCCCTTTCTATCAAGAATATGCAAGTCAAATTCTTGGAGCAAGAGAACCCATCTAATGAGTCTAGGCTTAGCATCTTTCTTTTCCATAAGGTATTTAATAGCAGCATGATCATTGTGAATAGTAACTTTGGAATCAACAATATAAGGTCTAAACTTATCACATGCAAACACAACTGCTAAGAACTCTTTTTCAGTAGTAGAATAATTTCTCTGGGCAGTATCAAGAGTCTTACTAGCATACTAGATAACATTCAATTTCTTATCGACTCTTTGCCCTAAAACAGCACCTACAGCATAATCACTAGCATCGCACATAATTTCAAAAGGTAAATTCCAATCAGGTTGCTGAATAATAGGTGCAGTGATCAAAGCTTTCTTAAGTAGTTCAAATGCTTCTACACAATCGTCATCAAAGACAAAAGGAATATCTTTTTGCAATAAATTAGTCAGAGGCCTAGAGATTTTAGAGAAGTCCTTAATGAACCTCCTATAAAAACCGGCGTGACCAAGGAAACTTCTTATACCTTTTATGTTCTTGGGACATGGCATCTTTTCAATAGCATCAACTTTGGCATTATCAACTTCAATACCTCTCTCGGAGATCTTGTGCCCCAAGACAATGCCTTCATTAACCATAAAGTGACACTTTTCCCAATTCAAGACGAGACTAGTGTCTTTGCATCTCTGCAAAACTCGACCAAGGTTGCTCAAACAATCATCAAAAGAGGATCCATAGACTGAGAAGTCATCCATGAATACCTCACAAATCTTTTCACAAAAACCAGAGAATATAGCCATCATGCATCTTTGAAAGGTAGAGGGTGCATTACATAAACCAAAAGGCATACGTCTATAAGCAAAAGTACCAAAAGGGCAAGTAAAAGTAGTTTTAGATTGATCCTTCGCTGATACAGGTATCTGAGAGAAACCAGAATAACCATCTAGAAAGCAGAAATGTGTGTGTTTGGATAGTCTTTCTAGAATTTGATCAATAAAAGGTAAAGAGTAATGATCTCTCTTAGTAGCTTTATTTAACTTGCGGAAATCAATTACCATCCTATAACCTATAATAATTCTTTGCGGGATCAATTCATCTTTATCATTAGGAACGACGGTAATACCTCCCTTTTTAGGGACACAAGTGACAGGACTTACCCATTCACTATCAGCAACGGGAGAAATAATACCTGCCTCAAGGAGCTTTAGTATCTCCTTTCTTACCACTCCCTTCATCTTGGGATTTAATCGTCTTTGAGGATCTCTAACTGGTTTGGCATCGTCCTCCAATGTAATTTTGTGTTGACATAACATGGGACTAACGCCATTAAGATCATCCAGAGTATATCCAATAGCAGCTCGGTGCTTCTTTAGAGTTTTCAATAATCTTTCTTCTTCTTTCTCTGAAAGGTTAGCACTAATAATAATAGGATATATTTCTTTTTCATCAAGATAAGCATACTTAAGATTATCAGGTAATGGTTTTAGTTCAAACACGGGATCGCCCTTGGGTGGAGGGGGATCCCCAAGAATTTCAACGGGAGGGTTATGTTTCAGCACAGGTTCCTGTTTAAGGAACACTTCATCTATTTCCTCCCTTTCCTTCATAACATATCGTTTTCATGGTCTAGCAAATATTGTGCTAACGGATAAGTTGGAGGAACGGCAATGGAAGCAAGACCGATAATTTCATCCTTACTAGGTGGTTCCCTTTCACGAGGTTGTCTACTAAACTTAGCAAAATTGAACTCATGAGACATACCATCTATGCCAACAGTGACAATATTCTTTTCACAATTAATCTTAGCACTAGCAGTATTCAAGAAAGGTCTACCAAAAATAATGGGACAAAAATCATCTTGTGGGGAACCAAGAACAAGAAAATCAGCAGGGTATTTAACCTTCCCACACAAAAATTCAACATCTCTAACAATCCCAAAGGGTTTAATGGTATCCCTATTAGCAAGCTTAATAGTAACATCAATGTCTTCTAATTCAATGGGTGCAATGTCATGCATAATTTCTTTATATAGATCATAAAGTATCACACTAGCACTAGCACCCATATCACATAAGCCATGATAACAATGATCTCCTATTTTAACACAAATAACAGGCATGCCTACGACATGTCTACATGTCTTAGTATCAGGTCTAGCAATATTGGCAGTCTCACCCAAGAAAGAAATAGCATGCCCATCTAAATCCTCATCCAAGAGATCTTTAACCATAGCAATACTAGATTCAACATTAATTTGCTCAGGAGGTGTGTAATTCCTAGTATTACTCTTACAAACAACAGTCAAAGTTTTAGCATGATCCTTTATCCTAACAGGAAAAGGAGGTTTTTCAACATAAGCAGTAGGAACAATAGGATCACTATAGGTAATATTCTTTTCTTCGACTTTAATAGGTGCAACTACTTTCACTTCAACAGGAGGATTATATTTAAACCACTTCTCTTTAGGGAGATCAACATGAGTAGCAAAAGATTCACAGGAAATAGCTACTATCTCAGAGTCAAGTCCATACTTAGAGCTAAATCCACGAAAAGCATCGATATCCATAAAAGATTTAACACAATCGAATTTAGGTGTCATACCTGACTCCTTACCATCGTCGGAACCCCAATCTTCAGAGTTGCATTTAATTCTTTCCAATAAGTCCCATTTGAAATCAATAGTCTTCAGCATATAAGAACCAGCACATGAAGTATCGAGCAGGTTGCGATTATCAAGAGAAAGCCTAGCATAAAAATTCTGAATAATCATTTCCCGAGAGAGCTCATGATTGGGGCATGAATATAACATTGACTTAAGCCTCCCCCAAGATTGAGCGATGCTTTCTCCTTCATGCTAGAAATTATATATGTAATTACGATCACGATGAACAATATGCATAGGATAGAACTTCTGGTGAAATTCCAACTTCAATCGCTTATAATTCCAAGATCTCGTATCATCACATAGCCTATACCATGTCAATGCATCTCCCTTCAAAGATAAAGGGAAGACCTTCCTTTTGACAACATCATCGGGAATTCCTGCAAGCTTAAATAATCCACAAACTTCATCCACAAAGATAAGGTGTAAATCGGGATGCAATGTTCCATCTCCTGCAAATGGATTAGCTAGCAGTTTCTCTATCATACCCGAAGGAATCTCAAAGTAAATATTTTCATAAAGTTTAGTAGGTTGAGGAGCAACTCTTTGCTCTTCTGGTTGGGGTGAAGATACCTCAAACAGTCCCCTCAAAGGATTAGTTTCCATAGTGACAAGTAACAGAAAATTTCAGCACACTATATAAATGTTTCCTTACCAAGTTCCACTCACCAAAAGCGCTACACTCCCTGGCAACGGCGCCAGAAAAGAGTCTTGATGACCCACAAGTGTAGGGATCTATCGTAGTCCTTTCGATAAGTAAGAGTGTCGAACCCAACGAGAATCAGAAGGAAATGATAAGTGGTTTCCAGTAAGGTTTTCTCTGCAAGCACTGAAATTGTAGGTGATAGATAGTTTTGTGATAAGATAAATAGTAACGAGTAACAAGTAAATAAAGTAAACAAAGTGCAGCAAGGTGGCCCAATCCTTTATGTAGCAAAGGATAAGACTGGAAATTTTTTAATAATGATAAAGGAGCTCCCAAGGACACATTGGGAATTATCGTCAAGCTAGTTTTCATCACGTTCATATGATTCGCGTTCGGTACTTTGATAATTTGATATGTGGGTGGACCGGTACTTGGGTACGGCCCTAACTTGGACAAGCATCCCACTTATGATTAACCCCTATTGCAAGCATCCGCAACTACAAAATAAATATTAAGGTAAACCTAACCACAACCTTAAACATATGGATCCATATCAGCCCATAACGAAGCAACACATAAGCTAGGGTTTAAGCTTCTATCACTCTAGCAACCCATCATCTACTTATTACTTCCCCATGCCTTCCTCTAGGCCCAAATAATTGGTGAAGTGTCATGTAGTCAACGTTCACATAACACCACTAGAGGAAAAGACAACATACATCTCATTAAAATATCGAACAAATACCAAACTACTAATAACAAGACTTCACCCATGTCCTCAGGAACAAACGTAACTACTCACAAAGCATATTCATGTTCATAATCAGAGGAGTAATAATATGCATAAAGGATCTGAACATATGATCTTCCACCAAGTAAACCAATTAGCATCAACTACAAGGAGTAATCAACACTACTAGCAACCCACAGGTACCAATTTGTGGTTTTGATACAAGATTGGATACAAGAGATGAACTAGGGTTTTGAGAGGAGATGGTGCTGGTGAAGATGTTCATGGACATTGACCCCCTCCCGATGAGAGGATCGTTGGTGATGACATTGGTGATGATTTTCCCCTTCCGGAGGGAAGTGTCCCCGGTAGAACAGCTCTGCCAGAGCTCTAGATTGATTCCACCAAGGTTCCTCCTCGTGGCGGCGGAGTTTCGTCCCGTAAGCTTGCCCACGATTTTTTCCAGGGTAAAAGTGATGATATAGCAGAAGATGGACACCGGAGGCCCACCAGGGGGCCCAGGAGATAGCGGCGCGCCCTATAGGGGGGCGCCCCCCTGTCTCCTGGATAGGGTGTGGCCCCCCTAGCATATTTCTTTCGCTCAGAAATTCTTATTAATTCCAAAAGGTTGTTTCGTGGAGTTTCAGGACTTCTGGAGCTGTGCAGAATAGGTTTCCAGCGTTTGCTCCTTTTCCAGCCAGAATTCCAGCTGCCGGCATTCCCCCTCTTCATGGTAAACCTTGTAAAATAAGAGAGAATAGCCATAAGTATTGAGATATAATGTGTAATAAAAGCCCATAATGCAATAAATATTGATATAAAAGCATGATGCAAAATGGGCGTATCACCTTACTTGAGAAACTCGTTGGCTTCCACTCCATCCACAACATCCGCGCCGCATTAACCTTTATGATTGCAGGGGATGTCAGCCCGTCAGCTTACAACCTTTGTTTCTTCTCCAGTTTCATAGACGTCTGTGCCGCTATCATCGTGCCTGCGTCACCGCCGGGACGGGAGGGGTGTTAATTAGAGTATATTATGGTATATGTGTATTTGGTAGTATATAATTCATACCTCTCTTCTATCTTATTTGTACGAGGGCTTCTTGTCCTCCAACATATATGCACAATATGTATTCGTCCACGGGGCTCAGCAATACAACAAAAATTCCACTACCAACTAAACAGTCTCCTCGCGTCGCCTCCGCTCGGGCGGCGCCAGGGGCCTCCTATCCCACGCCGTTAACCCCTCCCCGCTCCTCCATCCCTAACCGCCGCTGCCGCCAACAAGGGCCGCAGTGGCGGTGGGCCCTGCATGATCCAGGGCGGGTGGTCATCACGGTAGATCTGATGAGACGGAGGTGGCGTCTCACGCGGGGAGGCCGGGGGCGGCAGTCAGGGCAGTGCCCCTACTGCGTGGTGGCGATGGGAACCTACATGGCCGGCGGTGTGGAGGCCGCGGGCACATGGGTGGCTTCGATGGTTGCGGATCTGGCTTCCTGTCCAGATCAGTCTCGGTATGACCTTGGCCGGCCGGTGGCATGCTACCTCTTGAGCACTGCGTTGGTTTTCCCTTGAAGAGGGAAAGGGTGATGCGGCAAAGTAGCGTAAGTATTTCCCTCAGTTTTTGAGAACCAAGGTATCAATCCAGTAGGAGGTTCCTCAAAAGTCCCTCGTACCTACACAAACAAACAAGAACCTCGCAACCAACGCGATAAAGGGGTTGTCAATCCATTCACGGTAACTTGCAAAAGTGAGATCTGATAGAGATAATAACATAAGATAAATACTTTCGGTGTTTTTATGATATAGATTGGAAAGTAAATATTGCAAATAAAGGTAGATCAGAAACTTATATGATAAAAGATAGACCCGGGGGCCATAGGTTTCACTAGTGGCTTCTCTCAAGATAGCATAAGTATTACGCTGGGTGAACAAATTACTATCGAGCAATTAATAGAAAAGTGCATAGTTATGAGAATATCTAGGCATGATCATGTATATAGGCATCACGTCCATAACAAGTAGACCGACTCCTGCCTGCATCTACTACTATTACTCCACACATCGGCCGACTCCTGCCTGCATCTAGAGTATTAAGTTCATAAGAACAGAGTAACGCATTAAGCAAGATGACATGATGTAGAGGGATAAACTCAAGCAATATGATATAAACCCCATCTTTTTATCCTCGATGGCAACAATACAATACGTGCCTTGCTGCCCCTGCTGTCACTGGGAAAGGACACCACAAGATTGAACCCAAAGCTAAGCACTTCTCCCATTGCAAGAAAGATCAATCTAGTAGGCCAAACCAAACTGATAATTCGAAGAGACTTGCAAAGATAACCAATCATACATAAAAGAATTCAGAGGAGATTCAAATATTTCTCATAGATAAACTTGATAATAAACCCACAATTCATCACATCTCGACAAACACACCGCAAAAAGAGTTACATCAAATAGATCTCCAAGAAGATCGAGGAGAACTTTGTATTGAGATTCAAAGAGAGAGAAGAAGCCATCTAGATAATAACTATGGACCCAAAGGTCTGTGGTAAACTACTCACAACTCATCAGAGAGGCCTTGGAGATGATGTAGAGGCCCTCCATGGTTGATTCCCCCTCCGGCGAAACACCGACGAAGGCTCCAAGATGGGATCTCGCAGATACAGAAGGTTGCGGCGGCGAAAATAGTTTTTCGTGGTGCTCCTGGATGTTTTAAGGGAACGTGGATATATATAGGAGGAAGAAGTCTGTCGGTTGAGCCACGAGGGGCCCACGAGGGTGGAGGCGCGCCCACCCCCTAGGGCGCGCCCTATTGCCTCATGGCTTCCTCGTCTGCTGCTTGATGTCCAATCCATGTCTCCTGGATTGCATTTGTTCCAAAAAGATCGCTCCCGAAGGTTTCATTCCGTTTGGACTATGTTTGATATTCCTTTTCTTCGAAACACTAAAATAGGCAAAAAAAACAACAATTTGGGCTGGGCCTCTGGTTAGTAGGTTAGTCCTAAAAATGATATAAAAGTGTAAAGTAAAGCCCATAAACATCCAAAACGGGTAATATAATAGCATGGAACAATCAAAAATTATAGATACGTTGCACACGTATCAAGCATCCCCAAGCTTAATTCATGCTCGTCCTCGAGTAGGTAAATGATAAAAATAGAATTTTTGATGTGGAATGCTACCTAGCATAATTCTCAATGTAATTTTCTTTATTGTGGCATGAATGTTCAGATCCAAATGATTCAAAATAAAAGTTCATATTGACATAAGAAAATAATAATACTTCAAGCATACTAACAAGGCAATCATGTCTTCTCAAAATAACATGGCTAAAGAAAGTTCATCCCTACAAAATCATATAGTTAGGCTATGTTTCATTTTCATCACACAAAGTACTCCCATCATGCACAACCCCGGTTTCAGCCAAGCAATTGGTTCATACTTTTTAACGCGCTTTAGCTTTTTTCAACTCTCATGCAATATATGAGCGTGAGCCATGGATAGCACTATGGGTGGAATAGAATATGATGATGGAGGTTGTGTGGAGAAGACAAAAAAGGATAAAGTCTCACATTGACGAGGCTAATCAACGGGCCATGGAGATGCCCATCAATTGATGTCAACATGAGGAGTAGGGATTGCCATGCAGCACTAGAGCTATAAATGTATGAAAGCTCAACAAAAGAAACTAAGTGGGTGTGCATCCAACTTGCTTGCTCACGAAGACCTAGGGCATTTTGAGGAAGCCCATCGTTGGAATATACAAGCCAAGTTCTATAATGAAAATTTCCCACTAGTATATGAAAGTGACAACATAAGAGACTCTCTATATGAAGAACGTGGTGCTACTTTGAAGCACAAGTGTGGAAAAAGATAGTAACATTGTCCCCTTTTTTGGGGGCCTTTCCTTTTTTTATTTGGCCTTTATTTTCTTTTTTATTGGACTTTCTTTTTTTATAAGGGATAATGCTCTAATAATGATGATCATCACACTTCTATTTATTTACAACTCATTGATTACAACTCGATACTAGAACAATATATGACTCTATATGAATGCCTCCGGCGGTGTATCAGGATATGCAATGAATCAAGAGTGACATTATGAAAAATTATGAAGGTGGCCTTGCCACAAATGCGATGCCAACTACATGATCATGCAAAAGCAATATGGCAATGATGGAACATGTCATGATGAACGGAACGGTGGAAAGTTGCATGGCAATATATCTCGGAATGGCTATGGAAATGCCATAATAGGTAGGTATGGCGGATGTTTTGAGGAAGATATAAGGAGGTTTATGTGTGATAGAGCGTATCATATCACGGGGTTTGGATGCACCGGCGAAGTTTGCACCAACTCTCAAGGTGAGAAAGGGCAATGCACGGTACCGAAGAGGCTAGCAATGATGGAAAGGTAAGAGTGCGTATAATCCATGGACTCACATTAGTCATAAAGAACTCATATACTTATTGCAAAAGTTTTATTAGCCCTCGAAGAAAAGTACTACTACACATGCTCCTAGGGGATGGGTTGCTAGGAGTTAACCATCGCGCGATCCCGACCTCCACTCATAAGGAAGGCAATCAAAAGAGCACCCCATGCAACAAATTTGTTACACAACTTTTACCATTCGTGCATGCTACGGGACTTGCCAACTTCAACACAAGTATTCTTTGAATTCACAATCACCCAAGTAGCATGACTCTAATATTACCACCTCTATATCTCAAAACAATTATCAAGCTTCAAATTGATCATAGCATCCAATTCACTTCCACTACTAGGAAAAGGCCTACTAATGGTGCACCTAATTTGGCCATTATGGCGCATTAGCGGTGCGCCATTAGTACCACGCCATTAGTATATTTTACTAATGGCGCACCCCCTGGTGCGCCATTAGTATCTGATATACTAATGGCGCACCACTGATGCGCCATTAGTGTATACAGAAGTGCGCCATTAGTATGCCTCCCAGGGGCCATGTATACCCAGGTGCTCTGGCATACTAATGGCGCACGGCAGCAAGATGCGCCATTAGTAACCTCGGCATACTAATGGCGCACTCTTCAGTGATGCACCATTAGTATGCTTTGTCATACTAATGGCGCACTGTCATGTGATGCGCCATTAGTATGAATATTAGGTTTTTTTATTTTTTATTTTCTGTTTTTTGCACAGGTTACAAAATGTATAATTTGACAAAATATAGACAGCACACATCAACAACAGATTCATCGAGTACAATAGAAGATTAGTCTTTGAATACAATTCATCATATTAGTCTCCGAATACAATTCATCATATTAGTCTCCAAATTGAAAAGATCGAACAAAGATAGAACATTATATTACAAGTCTCGAGACCGCGAGTAGCGAGTTTGTCTTCACATTACAAGTCGATATCGATCATCTAAACTACCATCACATAAAAGAGAGTTGCGGTCATCACGATGAGCATCATCACGATGAAACTCGTCTTCATTCGGTTCCTCCAACGCTCCCTCCCCTCTCCCGCTAGATAGCGGGCGTATCTAGATTCGGCCTCGGCCCTAGTGGTGTACCATTTGTAACTATTACCGCTGAATCGGTGAACCTGTCTCCGACACTCCTCCCAGTCGTCGTAGACTCCGGGAACCTTACCCTTGTACACGACGTATGTCGGCATCGCTATGCACTAGCCAAACGAAACGTTAGTACCAATTCACAGACAATACATAAGCAATATATAAGTATGCAACAGAACGATCGGAAGAGAAAAGCAAGACATTAATAGCATCGATTACATCTAAGTTGAACGACTCTCGAAACCAAAGAGACATACTAGAAGTTCATTAAAGTTTAATTACAACATGAGCCAATCGATGTTTCAGAACTAGACACAGCATCACTGCTTTCGACTCGACTCAAGGGACCGAAGCGTGGATGAAGCCTGTTGTCAGCCTGCATTTGTAGGAGTCATGAAAGAACGGGCGTTGTCAGCCTGCATTTGTAGCATTGTGTCGATGTCACTGTTGGACGGTTGATTTCTGAGGTAGAACTGCCCCGAGGTACGAAGGACATCTTGATGGATGATTTCCGCAAACTCCGACTGGATGCGAAAGAATTCTTGTCTGATGTCCGCGTCCTGGATTGTCGACACGCTCGCGGCCCAATCTTTGAGTCTACTCGGTAGCAGAAGTTGATGATGGTCCCGTACGATCGCCCGCATGTGATGGATGGCGTAGTAGGCACCCTTCTGACCGCCAGGCGGCTGCTTGACGCAGCAGAACGTCGTATTGTGGGAGAACACGTGCTTGCCGTACTTACGAATAGGCCTGGTGAAGGTGCCTCCAGATTTCACGTAGCCGGGGAGAACATCATCAAGAACCTTCTTGACATTTGTGTAGTCTACGTTCGACTGACGGTTCGGGTCGAAATACGTGGCCATGGAATATTTGGGGCTTAGGAGGATGAGCGTGCAATGTGTGTCACTGCAGAAAACACGGAATGTTAAAAGAAAAACGATCGAAATCTAAGAATTCATATGTTACGGGGCGGTTGAGGGGAGGACTTACTCGGGAAAGTAAGGCACGAGGAAGTTATCCTTATCTTGGTTTGCCAGAATGACGCCTTCGAGGTAAGAACTCACGACTTGCCGGTCCCCAGCGCTGCCCAAGATCCTGGCACGCATGTAGAAGGGGTCGACTATCACGATGTCCGGGGTCTTGTCGCGAATGATCCGCATCTCCATACTCAGCGAAAATAGCCGAACAAAGGTGTAGTGCAGCGGATGAAGGTTCAATATAGCGTGGATGTCATCAAACCGCAGGACGATCGTACCCCCGATGGAGTTATCCACAAAGCCCTTGCCCTCTGGCACCTTGGCCGCGAAAACCGGGTATGCCACATCCTTCTCTCTGAGACGCCGCTTCTCCAAAGAAAGAACACTGTCATGCAGACTCCGCATAGCACCAGTTGCAGCATTGAGCATATTTGTCGGTAGCATCGCCCTACCCGCCACATGCACCCTCCTCGAGATATCCTTAGGTGAAGGTGGCCCGTCCTGAGCACGGATCGTACTCGGTGCCGGCTGGCTCGCACCCTTGTTAGTCTTTCTTTTGCGTGCCTTCTTCTTCTCCAGTAATGGGAGCGAGTTCTGCTCACAGACCGCCTTCTTGAGTGTATTTGGGCTGATAATATTTCGCACCTCACCTATCTGAGGCTCGGTGGAGTCGGCAGCTGGAGGCGTCTCCTGAGAGCTGAACGGCAAACGACGCCTGTTGCAACTTGGCTTCTCCGTGGTACCAGCTAGATCGCGCACGTCTTTTGTTGGGTTGGGTTCTTGAGAAGGAGCCCCCATGAAGTCGCCATCGTATCCATGTTCGGCAAAGTACTGATCGACATTGCCAAATGTATCGTCGTCGTAGTCGTTTTGATCCTGTGCCATATGCATGTTTGGATCCAGTGGCATAGGGATGTCCGGCACCGTTGCGGCGGTCTTGCCATGGGGCCGACTTGGCGCCGGCACGACTGGCGGTGTTGTCTTTGGGGTGGTGTCCCCCGCCCCCAAACGAATCTGGCTCTTCGGCCAAAGCAGGGGCCAGCTCAGGCAGGCGCTGAGGGTCATCACATCATCATCGTTGGCCCCGACGGGTCGAATCGGAGGTAACAACTCGTCACAGCCTGGCAGCACCCGAACCAGTTGAACCCTAAACAAGTTGGGTGGCATCTGGGTACCGTGGAACAAGGGGTTGCCCGGTTGAACGATTTTGCCCTTGGCGACATCGACCAACTCATTGTTCACGAAGTGCAGGAGAGTGCACGGAATGTCGGCGGCGCCCTGCGAAAACATGTAGGGCGTCAGGGATGCCCAGTCAAAGGCAAGGAGATGAAGTCCTCGGCCGAGAGAGGCTTAATTAGTTACCGTGATGATGGCGTCGAGCTCGGCTAATGTCGAGGCACCGCCAACGGCGGGCGTGCAGTTGACGGAGGGGCCGCTTGCTACAGAGGTGCCGGCCGGCGTACACCCGGGTGCATTAAGCTCCTGTGCCGGCGTCGGAGACACCAATGCCGCCTCCACCGGAGACACCAATGGCCCCGCCATCGCATTCTGCGAGTTGCTGGCCGTGAAGCTAGGAATCGGGGGCGGCCCCTGTTGGCCGCCCGCAATCCACGCACTCAACCCCTGGATCAAGGTAGGCACAATGGCGGTGATCGTTGCTCCGAGTCGTTGTTCCACTTGCTCTTGGACAATCTCCGGAATCCGCGCCACCTGTGCCTTGAGTTCTTGAACCTCGCGTGCCTAGCTTTCCGAGATGGTCTTTTTCTCCTTCCGCACACCAGCGGTATAGTATGACCCCCATTTTGTGGACAAGCCTTTGCCGGCCACACGACCAGCTGACGTCGGCTTACTGAGCTTATCCTTGTTCTTCATTACATTCAACGCCCTATTTAGAGTGGTGTCCCAAGGGTTGCTCGTAGTCGACCCCGCGCTACTGCTTTCAGTCGCCTGCGGAAGGAATGTGAACCATTTAGAAATTTGGCTTCATTAATTAGAATGCAACCATATGGAGCTAATTACGCGGGGGTGTATTCCTTACCAGAACAAGCTCAAGCGCCCTGGTCTTCGGATCCGTGGTAAGCTCCTTTGTTATCGGGTCCTCCTTGTACCGGGCCCTGACATAGTTCCTAGTCTGCTTGTTACCGCTGTATTTCTTGAAGCGGGGCGGTAGGCCTTGCTCGGCACGCTCCGCGTCCTCCTTGTCCCATATAGGCTCCGCCACTCTGTAACCGCCGGGACCGATTTTGTGTTCCCCGAAGTTCAGCTCCCGCATTTCTTTCCCCCACTGACTTGATTGGGAGTTTGCGGTGCTCGAGCAATTGATCTTGAAGTCCTTGTAGTCATCTTCGGTGATCGAAGGATTTTTCTCCTTGATCTTCTCATAACTCTCACCTTTCTCGATCATTCTCTTCACATTGCTTTTCCAAGTAGACAGGGCCTTGCTCATCTTCGTGAGGGCAGCATTGTTCACTTTATTCCCTTTGAGGCTTGTGTTTTCAAAAGCAGCGGGGAACTTGTATCGTTCGTGCAGCTTCGTGAAGAGGAGGTTGCGCAAATTCCCTCGGTCAGGATGCCTCAGGTTCTCGGTGTTGATCGAGAATGCACCCGAGCTGAAGCGAGTACCCCTTGACTATTCGTTCGGGCGCCGTTGGATTCCCGTCGGAGTCCACTTCGGTAACTTCCTCCTTGAGGGTGCGGAGCACGGTCGGGCGCCGGTCCTTCCGTTGCCTCTTCTGTTGGCTGCCATTTGTGCGTGCGCCGCCATCATCAGTGGTGGCATCCTCAGCAGCACCATCAGTGGTGGCATCAGTGGGGTCATCCTCGGCGGTACCATCAGTGGTCTCAGGATTGGTGGGGAAGGCGGCGTCCTCATACAAGTGAGGTTGTTCCTCCATCTCTCGGGACAGCTCCCAGAATGCCTTGCCGCCCGAACCCCCGGCCTCATCGTTCTGGGCCATGTTTCTCTCTAAATAGAAACAAAGTTTGGTCAAAAAGTTGGTTATTGTCAATGAACAAGATCATGGTCTCATCATTTAGGGTTTGTCGACACCGAGGCATCCTAAAATCTAAGCTTTTATCATTGAGGGTTTTTCGACACTGAGGCACGCCTATGGTTTAATGCAGCTAGAATAAAGGGGCACTTGATCCTACTTAATTAACTACTAAGATACCCCGGCCCATGCATTAGTCACAAGTACCCCATATGTCCTATTTTTAGCAAAGTCATGCTAAAATTCACGGAAAATTTCAGCATGACCTATGCTGAAAATAGGACATATGGAGTACCCGAATTTGCCGGAACGGAAGTTAATCGACATTCCAGCAAACTCAAGGGCCTCTCGGGTGGACAAGGCAAAAAAGGCCTCCATCACAACATGGAAAAATATATATCAACAAACTCAAGGGCTTTTGCTTTTGCTTTTCAGTGCCAAATTGTAGCTAGTACCAGCAAATTAACATCTAGCAGCAATCTTCCTAGTCTAAGCATCATCTGACCTGGTAACTGTACCAGTTTGGTTCAATTAAAAAAAGACCTGGTAACTGTACCAGCTACCACATTGTTCACGGACAGCTACCAAACTGTTTCTGTATCAAAATAACATGGTAGCTGTAAATGTGGCAAAGAAGCACAATAAATCTGATAAGTTGGTATACAGCTTCAGGTTCCATACAAAGTCAAATGCCAATGGGCAAAAAAAGTAAGTAGCTAGTTAATTGCCTTATTTTCAGTGTAACAAAAATTATGGGAAAATTTACACTGTTATTAGGGGAAGTTTTATACTGTAATTACATATAAGAAGCATCAGGGCTACACTGAAAATTGCTGAGCTTACACTAAAATACATTTGCACTGCAGGGCTTGTACACACAAATTCAGTTAGATGATCTAACACTGACAAAATAAAGGAAACACCTACTGAACCAATACAGAGATATGAAAGCACAAGTTACTAGCATTTGCCTAAAAACTACATAACTAGGATATGAAAGCACAAGTTACTAGCATTTTCCTAAAAACTACATAACTAGTGGACCAACTCTCTGTCTGTAACAAGAACTATAGATCATGGGTGCTCGAGGGAAAGTAGCACAAACAGACAATGCAAACAACCAATCAACTAGTGAAGCCAATCAAGAACCTAGAGATATAGCTAGCAAACTGAGAAGCACATGCAGAGCAAGAGCAGAGCAGAGCAAAAGAACAAAGCATCAACTTTGTCAAGCGTATGAAATTGCTTAGGTTCAACAGAAAACAAAAATGCCCTGTCAATTTTCAATGCCCTGTTTAATTGACCAAACAAGTGTTTTTATAGGTATAATACAGCAGCACAGTACTCCTAGTGATTCTTGGTGAACTGTGGAAGATTAAAGTACCAGATACTAACCATTTCAATAAATATTAAAATGACCAAAAAAGGCATCATTTGATGAAGCAAACTTGAAGCAGTAGATTAACCAAAAATAAGCTTAACCCTTCAGATACTAACCATTTTATCTAGTGTATAGTTTCTTTGTTTTAGATAGAACCAAGTTTTATCTAGTAGATTAACCAAGTTTCAGATATTAACCAAGGATCTTCCCTTGCAGAAATTGCACATGCCATTCATAAAGAAAAAGCATTCTGAAGTAGAGTTCAGAAAAAAATTTGTCATCATCAACTAACGTCTCAGCGACTTCTACTGTTTTTATTTTTTGAATTCTGGACTTCTACTGTTCTGTTATGTTGGGCTGCACGATGCCATACATTCCTCTATGCACTTCTAAATTGTAAGATGTAACCTTTCTAGTACACTACAGAAAGAACAACATGGACATCTCATGACAGCCGGGAGGAGACTTGGAGTCAAACTACCGCTAGCTTGCTCAACTCCCTATGTTCCGACCTCCACGTACAACAGGTGGTTGCGTGCAAATTCTACCTACTCTTGGAAACATATAGAGTCACAGGGCGTTCCTTTCTTGTTTCTGTTCAAGAACCTTGAGAGGAAAAGACAACAAGTTGATGATTATTATCAGCAAAGACTAGCCAAGACAAACAACACTATAACTGACTGTTTTGGTTGCATTTGGTTTTTCTAGATGTACAATATCTAAAACTAATGAACCAGGAAGAAAATGTGAAAATTGTGAGAGGGGGAGAGGGGGAGAGGAGGAGAGGAGGAGGGGGAGCTCATGGGGGCAGGAGGAGGGTTGGTAGCACCACATTTTCTTGTATAGTTAACCAATTTTCTTGTCGGTTCGAGAGCTGGTAGCACCACATTGATGTGTTTATGCCAGCTAGAGCAGAACTAGTCGTCCTCACAACAGAACATTTGACAGGGCAACAGCAACAGAACTAGTCGTCCTCACAACTAAAATAAACAGGGCAGCAACAACCAGCCATCATGCCTAACTGCCTACCCAATTCCCATTTCAATTTGCACTTGACCAAACCATGTCCATCGTGCCTAACAAGCAGCAACCTATTCATACAAGTCGGGTGAAACATGCATGTGCTAATCAAACATGAAGGAAGGGCATACATATATGATTATTAACCAATCCGAGAGACTTTGCGGGTTTTCTGAACCAAACCAAGTGCAAGTAGCGCTAGATTTTAGCCTTTCGCATCATCACCACTACGAATTCCACAACAGCCCTGACTAATTAACCGCATGATCGTAGAAAAGGAGAAAAAAATCCCCACCCAGTTCGTCGAACAGACAAGAGCACAAAAATCCCCTCCAGTGAATTTGACCACGATCTACTACTTGGGGCCGCGAATTCGTAGGACTGTGGGAGCATGGAATGGATAATAAGGAGGCGCATACCTAGAGGAAGAGACGACCACCAACGATTCTGCGAAGTTGAAGAAGAAGAAGCCGATCTGGATGGATGATGACGATCTCCTCCGTGCGCTCCGTGGATATTTGGGCTCCTGTGTGCGCTCAACAATGGTGTCGGGGCGGCGCTGGCGACGATGGTGTGGACGGGGCGGCACTGGTGTCAGGGCAGCGTCGAGGGCGGCGGGGCGGCGCTGGC
>NC_041383.1:284210892-284222925 GCF_002162155.2 Triticum dicoccoides | reverse complement strand
TGCGGGGGGTCGGCGGCGGCGGTTGAGTAGGGGAATCGAGGGTGCGGGCGGTCGGCGGCGGCGGCCGGTGGACCGGATCTGGCGAGGTGGGATAGCGATCGAGATGGAGGGGGATCGAGGTGGGATAGCAATCGAGATGGAGGGGGATCGAGATCGAGGTGGGATAGCGATCGAGATGGTGTGGGACTTGATCTGGCGAGGTGGGATAGTGTCCATGAAATTAAAAAATATTCATGATAGTTCAAAAAGTGCCCATGAAATACAATCGAGAAATGAAGTCTACGATTTAAATACAATCGATCTTAGCTAGCTATCTCTTCACAATCTTCTTGCCCTTCTTTTTCGCAAATGGAGTTCTTCTATGGAACGGACGTCCTTTAGGTAGGGTGGTCCTGCTTCTTCTTGTGGTGTATGCTGCTACTTCATCATCGTCGTCATGTTTGATCCTCGGGTCGCCGTACTTGTCGAAGTCTTGCTCATTGGCTACTCCATCCATTCCGATGATCTTCCTTTTGCCTCTCCTCACGATAACACGACTGGGCTTTGGCGGGTCGGTAATGAAGAAGCATTGGTCCACTTGGGAAGCCAGTACCCATGGCTCATTTTTCGCGGTGACGTTTGCGCCCGCGGTCTTGGATTTGGCTTCGGGTATAACCATGGTGGTGAAATACCGGTCTTCTTTTATGACGTTCTTGGCCCATCTGACACGGAACATCGGGACCTTCTCTCCAGCGTAGCTCAGCTCCCAGATCTCCTCGATCCTTCCGTAGTATCTGTCCTTGTCGTTACCGGTGTAGGATTCCATCGTTACCCCGGAGTTCTGATAACCATCGCTCTTCATGTCCTTGGCCTCGGTGTAGAATGTGTAGCCGTTGATATCGTACGCCTCATAGGTCATCAGGTTGTGCTCGGCGCCCTGTGACAAGGCGAATATGAGTTGTTCTTCCGCGGAAGAATCCTCATGTAAAGGGTACGACAGAAGCTTCTACTTGAACCAACGCGTGAAACATGAGTTGTGATCTTTGAGTATATCTCCGTCCGTCCTCTGTTGGCCTCGGTCATTGTACGTCTTCTTAATAAAGGTTTTGTGCTGTACCACCCAAGGATCGACCACATCTATGTGTTGTAGCGCGACTAGGTTTGCTCTTTCAAAGTCGGCGAGTCGACCATCGAAGTCGACATGCATTTCGCGGCGACCCTCACGGTAACCCCATCCAGCGAGCCTGCCGAGGTGCCTGTTGACGGGCAGACCAACGGGAAGGTTGTACATCCACACAAACACAGGCCAGGTGCTATGTGTGCTTCTCTGGCTGCCAAACGGATTGACTCCATCGGTGCTCGCGCCCAGCACGATGTTCCTTGGATCGTTCCCAAATTCCGAGTCTTCGAAGTTCAACGCTTGCCACTGGCTCGCATCCTTAGGGTGACTCAGCATCTTGTCTTTTTTATCTATCTCCGGATCATTTGCGTCATCTTCTTGCTTCTTCTCCTCCCTATCCGCGTGCCAACGCAGGAGCTTTGCTACCTTAGGGTCCGTGAAATAGCGCTGCAAACGAGGAGTGATCGGAAAGTACCACACCACTTTTCGAGGAGCTTTCTTCCTCTTCTTGTATCGAGTGACGCCGCACACCGGACATATGGTAGACTCCGCGTGCTCGTCCCGATAAATGATGCAATTGTTCATGCACACATGGTATTTCACGTGCGGTAAATCGAGAGGACACATGATTTTCTTCGCCTCCTCCAAACTGGTCGGGCACTTGTTCCCCTTGGGAAGACGTTCATGCCAGAATGACATGTTCTCGTCGAAGCATGCGTTGGTCATTTTGTGTTTTACCTTCATCTCCAGAGCCATGAGCGTTACTTTCAGGCGGGTATCCTCGGGCCTGCATCCTTCATACAATAGAGTAACCGCGTCTAACTCAAGTTGATCCATCTTGGCTTTCTCTCGGGCGGCAGCTCTGGCGTTATCCGTCTTCTTGAGAAGCAGCTCTTGAATATGAGGGTCCTGCACCCAGCCATCGATGGTCCAGCGTCGTCTACTCCGCCGGCATCATCATCTTCATGATCATGCCCGTCGCCTGCTCCGGCATCTTCCTCATCATCATGTCATGCATCTTCTACATGATGACTGTGTACAGAATCACCATCGTGGTCATCTCCTGGGGATTCTTCGTCTTCTCGCCCGCCCGAGGCGCGGTGGTTGTCTTGCTGCCCTTCCTCATTTCTTGCCCGGCCCCCATGGACGACTTTGTAGTCATCTTCATCACCTTGCCACCGATAGCCATCCATGAAACCACGCAAGAGCAGGTGGTCCCGCACCTGCCCGGAATCCGGGTCCGCAATAAGGCTCTTCAGCTTGCATCTTCGACATGGACATCTTATCTCCGTCTCGTTCTTTTGAAGCATCTCGGCCTTCGCGGACCTCAAAAACCTATTCACGATGCCTTCGGTCATCGTGCGGACCATGGTCGCCTGCGGGGTAGAGCAAAACGATATTTTAGAACCAAACAAAAATTTGGCATGACTTTCCCTAAAAATAGGACCAAAAAGAATGCTTAATGCCAAAATTCTCGCCGAAACGGAAATGAATCAACATTCCGGCAAAATATTGGCAACTATCGCATTTCAAATACCGGTACACCTTCAAACACAAACACATTTGCAACACCACAAACATATGCAACACCACGAACATACATAGATCTAGCTAGGCCGTAAAAAGTGCATGTGCACATTGTTGTAGGGAGAACAACATAAATATAGCTTCCCCCCTTACTTACCTATTAAAACAAGGTAATTTAACCACTTAATTTGAATGAATCTATGGTGAAAATGAGGTGAAAAAGAGGAGGCACCCGAGACAAGGAGGAGGTGGAGAGAATGAAGTGGGGAAAAAGTGAGTGTGGGTAGGAGAGGGCTGTCCAAAATATCTTGTTGCTGCCCACTTACTAATGGCGCACCAGCACTAAATGCGCCATTAGTAATCCAGGTAACTAATAGCGCACCTTCTGGCGGTGCACCATTAGTAGTTTTGCAAAAAAAAAAATACTAATGGCGCACTGATCCGCAGTGCGCCATTACTAGATTAAACTACTAATGGCGCAATTTATCCTGATGCGCCATTAGTATGTTTGGACAGGCGCACTAGTTAAAAAAAATTAATACTAATGGCGCACCCTTTGCATCGTTCGCCATTAGTAGTTACAACTACTAATGGCGCACTACGTCCGGATGCGCCATTAGTATGTTTGGACAGGCGCACTAGTTCAAAAAAAAATTGGTACTAATGGCGCACCCTTTTCCCAGTGCGCCATTAGTAGTTACAAGTACTAATGGCGCACTTTATCTGGATGCGCCATTAGTATGTTTGGACAGGCGTGCTAGTTCAAAAAAAATTGATACTAATGGCGCACTCTTTGCCTGGTGCGCCATTAGTAGTTTCAACTCTAATGGTGTATCAGAAGGTGGTACGCCATTAGTATATACTAATGGCGCACCTACTCTCTAGTGCGCCATTAGTGTCAATCCCATCTATAGCCCTTTTTCTAGTAGTGTTCCTATGATAGTTTTATTATACCCAACTTGGATGCCCATCATTCTAGAACCAATTTTATAACCATAGCAAATACCATGCTGTTCTAAAAGACTCTCAAAATAATATAAGTGAAGCATGAGAGATCAACAATTTCTACAAAATAAAGCCACTGCCATGCTCTAAAAGATATATGTGAAGTACTAGAGCAAAATTATCTAGCTCAAAAGATATAAGTGAAGCACATAGAGTATTCTAATAAATTCCAAATCATGTGTGTCTCTCCCAAAAGGTGTGTACATCAAGGATGGTTGTGGTAAATTTAAAAGCAAAGACTCATATCATACAAGACGCTCCAAGCAAAACACATATCATGTGGCGAATAAAAATATAGCTCCAAGTAAAGTTACCGATAAACGAAGACGAAAGAGGGGATGCCTTCCGGGGCATCCCCAAGCTTAGGCTTTTGGTTGTCCTTAGATTATCTTGGGGTTCCATGGGCATCCCCAAGCTTAGGCTCTTGCCACTCCTTATTCCATAGTCCATCTAATCTTTACCCAAAACTTGAAAACTTCACAACACAAAACTCAATAGGAAATCTCATAAGCTCCGTTAGTGCAAGAAATAAAAACCACCACATAAGGTACTGTAATGAACTAATTCTTTATTTATATTGGTGTTAAACCTACTGTATTCCAACTTCTATACGGTTCATACCCCCCGATACTAGCCATAGATGCATCAAAATAAGCAAACAACACATGAAAAACAGAATTTGTCAAAAACAGAACAGTCTGTAGCAATCTGTAACTTTCGATACTTCTGGAACTCTAAAAATCCTACAAAAATAGGAAGTCCTTCTAAATTTGTCTATTGATCTACTGCAAAAATAATAAACTAAAAATCACGTTCCTGTGATTTATTAAAATTATTCTTGTGCGTGCATAAGTTTCTGTTTTTCAGCAGAATCAAATTAACTATCACCGTAGGTTGTCCTATAGGTTCTACTTGGCACAAACACTAATTAAAACATAAAACCACATCTAAACAGAGGCTATATGAATTATTTATTAAATAACAGCAAGGAAAAAAATTGGGTTATCTACCAACAAGCGCTTTTCTTTAAAGCCTTTTTAGCTAGGCATTCAGATTTCAATGATGCTCACATAAAAGACAAGAATTGAATCATAAAGAGAGCATCATAAAACACGTGATAAACACATCTAAGTCTAACATACTTCCTATGCATAGGAATTTTATAAGCAAAAATTAGCATATGCAAGGAAGTGGAAAGAAACAATAGCAATCTCAACATAACGAGAGGTAATTTTGTAACATGAAAATTTCTACAACCATATTTTCCTCTCTCATAATAATTACATGTGGGATCATAAGAAAATTTAACAATGTAGCTATCACATAAAATATTTTCAACACGATCCACATGCATGCAAAGTTGACACTCTTCCAAGATAGTGGGATTAACATTAACTAAAGTCATGACCTCTCCAAACCCACTTTTATCGAAAACATCATAAGATTGAACATACTCCAAATATATGGGATCTAAAGTTGACACTCTTCCAAACCCACTTTCAATATTATTGCAAACACTATTATCAATCTCATATTCATCATGGGGCTTAAATAAATTTTCAAGATCATAAGAAGAATCACCCCAACCATGATCATTGCAACAAGTAGTAGACATAGAAAAACTAGCATCCCCAAGCTTAGGGTTTTGCATATTATTAGCACAATTGACATCAAAAGAATTTGTAGTAAAATCATTGCAATCATGCTTTTTATCGAAGGAACTACCAAGTATGGGTGCAATAGCAACGATCTCATGTTTAACATAAGGAACTATAGCAAATTCATGTTCATAAATATTGGCATCATGGCCACAAGAATAGCAAGCATCATGTTCATCAAGGGATATTTCAATCAAATCATCGGAATCATCATTATCTATATATTCATGCATATCATTATTTTCTTCCAAAGCAACGGTCATTCTCTCAATAAATTCTTTGACATAGACATTATGAGCATAATTTTCATAGCAATATTTAAGTATGTCAAAATTTTCAGATTCATAGAGAGTAATATCATACTTTCCAATCAAAGAAGCAACTTCATAAGCACCCTTAAAAGCAACAAATTCTTCAATTTCCTCGATATCATAGTTACTATAAGCACCCTTTGCATAAGAAGATAAGATTTCATTTTCATTAAACTCACATAGGTAGGGAAGGTGTTTTTTTAGGGTTCTTAGAGAAACTAGTAAAATCATAAATTTCACAAAGATTCCAAGCATAACACAGCAATCTGTTTATTTGATCCCATAAGAGTATCCCTTTTTCAAACAAACAGTGACGCACAAAACGAGCATGCCCATCTAAAGATTTCTCATCAACTAGGCTAGTTGGGGTTTCAGCACGAGCGCATAAGGATCGAAGATGACCCAAATAGAACACTTTAAGTGGATCCATACCGATAGATTTTTAGCAAGCAAAGATGTAAGCACATAGAAGGCACATGGAGACACAAGCAAACAAAAGATCGAACGGAAGAGGGGCAAAGAAAATGGCAAGGGTGAAGTGGGGGAGAGGAAAATGAGAGGCAAATGGCAAATAATGTAATGCGAGGGAGAATAGTTTGTGATGGGTACTTGGTATGTATTGACTTGAGCGAAGACCTCCCCGGCAACGGCGCCAGAAATCCTTCTTGCACCTCTTGAGCACTGCGTTGGTTTTCCCTTGAAGACGAAAGGATGATGCAGCAAATTAGCGTAAGTATTTGCCTCAGTTTTTGAGAACCAAGGTATCAATCCAGTAGGAGGCTCCTCAAAAGTCCCTCGTACCTACACAAACAAACAAGAACCTCGCAACTAATGCGATAAAGGGGTTGTCAATCCCTTCACGGTAACTTGCGAAAGTGAGATCTGATAGAGATAATAAGATAAGATAAATATTTTTGGTATTTTTTTGATATAGATTGGAAAGTAAACATTGCAAATAAAGGTAGATCGGAAACTTATATGATAAAAGATAGACCCGAGGGCCATAGGTTTCACTAGTGGCTTCTCTCAAGATAGCATAAGTATTACGGTGGGTGAACAAATTACTGTCGAGCAATTAATAGAAAAGTGCATAGTTATGACAATATCTAGGCATGTGATGTCTACTACACAACCTTCTTCTTGTAGACGTTATTGGGCCTGCAAGTGCACAGGTTTGTAGGACAGTAGCAAATTTCCCTCAAGTGGATGACCTAAGGTTTATCAATCCGTACAAGGCGTAGGATGAAGATGGTCTCTCTCAAGCAACACTGCAACCAAATAACAAAGAGTCTCTTGTGTCCCCAACACACCCAATACAATGGTAAATTGTATAGGTGCACTAGTTCGGCGAAGAGATAGTGATACAAGTGCAAAATAGATTGTAGATATAGGTTTTTGTAATCTGAAATAATAAAAATAGCAGGTAACAAGCGATAAAAGTGAGCGTAAACGGTATTGCAATGGTAGGAAACAAGGCCTAGGGTTCATACTTTCACTAGTGTAAGTTCTCTCAACAATAATAACATAGATAGAACATATGACAAGCCCTCAACATGCAACAAAGAGTCACTCCAAAGACACTAATAGCGGGGAACAAACGTAGAGATTATGGTCGGGTACGAAACCACCACAAAGCTATTCTTTCGGATCGATCTATAAAAGAGTTCATACTAGAATAACACCTTAAGACACAAATCAACCAAAACCCTAATGTCACCTAGATACTCCATTGTCACCTCAAGTATCCGTGGGCATGATTATACGATATGTATCACACAATCTCAGATTCATCCAACCAACATAAAAGTACTTCAAAGAGTGCCCCAAAGCTACTACCGGAGAGTCAAGAACGTGTGCCAACCCCTATTCATAGGTTCCCAAGTGTCACGAAACCCGCAAGTTGATCACCAAAACATACATCAAGTGGATCAATAGAATAACCCATTGTCACCACGGTTATCCCACGCAAGACATACATCAAGTGTTCATAAAAGACTCAATCCGATAAGATAACTTCAAAGGGGAAACTCAATTCATCACAAGAGAGTAGAGGGGGAGAAACATCATAAGATCCAACTACAATAGCAAAGCTCGGGATACATCAAGATCGTGCCATAGAGGAACACAAGAGATTGAATAGAGCAGCTGAGGGAAAGAATATAATCACTACCAAAAATTGGAATTGAATCCACTGGAGAAGAAAAAGAGATGAAGAATGACGAACAAAATGAGAATTCACCAGTTGGAACAATTAACGAAAGACTGAAGAGGCTCCACACGAATGACATTGATGCTCGAAAGAGACTCAGGCTCCGTTAAGAAGAGGGTGGGAGGGCGGGAAAAACACAGGCAACTGGAACGACGAATAATTGAATAGAGCAGCGCCAGTTGAAATGATTGAGGAGAGAGTGCAAAAACTTCGCATGAGTAGGATGGATACTCGATTACGGAATCTGGCTCCGAGATGAAAAACGGTGGGCAGGTGGGTAAAGAAGACAACTGAGGATTGGACTTGCAAAAACAAAGAGGGTCGAATCAACTTGACGAGAAATGCACCGGATGAAAAGAGCTGAGAACCAACGATCGGAAAACCAACTGCGTGATCCTAAAGAAAGTTTGAAAGGGAAGAGGAGTAATTCAAAACACCTACGTCAAGATTCCTCACCAGAGCGGCGAAGGGGCTGAGGAGTAAAAAGAATTCCTACTCTCCGATATAACTAAACTCAGAAAATAGTTTTCTTCTAGACTCGACAACGACCAAACTACACGATCAATCAAGGGGGCTCCTATGGTCGGTCGAGGCTCTAATACCAACTTGTCACACCCAATATGCGATACTATCCTAAAGAGACTCAAAGGTCCCACCAAGGATAGAACCGCATATTGATACGCTTTTGCAAGGTGGATATCATTACATCAACATTACATAATAGATGGGATACATACAAAAGGCATACAAATGCTGCAAGAATACATCAATATACATGAGAACAACATCTGACTACGAATGAAACATAAACAGAAACTCAAACGACATCCACCCTGCTAGCCTAGGCTGCCGACCTGTAACCTATCCCCTGATCGAAGAAGAAGCAGAAGAAGAACTCCAAAACAAGAAAACATCGCTCTCGCGTCATGATCATCGCATAACCTGTACCTGCAACCGTTGTTGTAGTAATCTGTGAGCCACGAGGACTCAGCAATCCCATTACCATGGGTATCAAGACTAGCAAAGCTTAAAGGGTATGGAATGGATAAGTGGTGAGGGTGCAACAGCGACTAAGCAAGTATGGTGGCTAACATACGCAAATAAGAGCGAGAAGAGAAGCAAACAGAACGGTCGTGAAGCTAGCAATGATCAAGAAGTGATCCTGAACTCCTACTTACGTCAAACATAACCCAAAACCGTGTTCACTTCCCATACTCCGCCGAAAAGAGACCCTCATGGCTACACACACGGTTGATGCATTTTAATTCGTATCTAGCGTCAAGTTATCTACAACCGGACATTAATAAATTCCCATCTGCCACATAACCACGGGCACGACTCTCGAAAGTTTATACCCTGTAGGGGTGTCCCAACTTAGCCCATCACAAGCTCTCACGGTCAACGAAGGATATTCCTTCTCCCAGGAAGACCCGATCAGTCTCGGAATCCCGGTTTACAAGACATTTTGACAATGGTAAAACAAGTCCACCAAGACCGCCTGATGCGCTGACATCCCGATAGGAGCTGCACATATCTCATTCTCAGGACAACACTAGATGAGCAATCCGTACACCTAAAACCAGACCTCAAGTTTCCCTGAGGGGGCGCCGCAAAGGGCTCTGGTTCGGACCAGCACTTAGAGAAGCACTGGCCCATGGGGGGCTAAATAAAGATGACCCTCGAGAGCGCGACTCCCAAGAGAAAAGTAGGTGGTGGTGAGGCAAATGGTAAAACCAAGGTTGGGCCTTGCTGGAGGAGTTTTATTCAAAGCAAACTGTCAAGGGGGTCCCATAAATCACCCAACTGCGTAAGGAACACAAAATCAAGGAACATAACACCGGTATGACGGAAACTAGGGCGGCAAGAGTGGAACAAAACACCAGGCATAAGGCCGAGTCTTCCACCCTTTACCAAGTATATAGATGCATTAATTAAATAAGAGATATTGTGATATCCAACACAATCCTGTCCACCATGGAGCAATCTTCAACTTCACCTGCAACTTACAACGCTATAAGAGGGGCCGAGCAAAAGCGGTAACATAGCCAAGCAACGGTTTGCTAGGAAGGGTGAAAAAGGTTAGAGGCTGACATGGCAATTTGGGAGGCTTGATGAACAAGAGATAGGTGGGGCAGCAAAGCGATAGAACGAAGCAACTAGAATAGCAATGATAGTAATGAGATCCAAGGTGGCGGTCATCTTGCCTGAGATCCCGCTAGGAAGAAGAACGAGTCCATGAAGAAGATGAAGCCACGAAGACGAACCAACCGTAGACGAATGAATCCTCACGATCGCAATGAAACGGGAACTATCGAGAAGAAGCACACAACATGGTAAAAACACCACACATATACATGACATGTTGCTCAACCAAGTATGATGCAAGACAAGACTACATGAAGCTACTCATGGCAAGAGATGATGCATACAAGAACAACACGTCAAAGTAAGGTTAAATGAGGCCGGAAACAACGTATAACAATTCCGGTAAGTCCTCATATGCAAATTTAGAAATTGGTCCAGAACTTAATATACCTTAAGTTGAAGTTGTTAAACAGCAAGTTAAGATTCACCAAGATTATCTACACGAGATTCTAGTCAAGTTACATATAAAGTTCATTTAATTCGGAGCTACGGCCTAGAAGATATGAGCAAAACAAGTTAAACATGGCCTTGATGCAAAATGCATTCAAATATCAAGCAAACACTCTCAAAACAAGGATGCAATATTATAAGATGAAACTACATGCAATTCTAAGCAAGTTTCATATAGAGCACACTCAAAACGGAGCAATGGTTCATCACATACACATGAAACAAGTTTAAAGGACAAGCTGTCCAAAACAGCAACTGGGCATCTAGCAAGCATCAAAACAATATGCTACAGCATCTCAACATAAGAACAAAAGTTATGGGCATGAATTACAGGTAAAGCATGACAAAACATGGACACTGAGCTATCTCCAGAAACCACTACAACATGCTCAAAAGGACATGGTAAGATTGCAAATAATAACAGTTTATAGACTTAGCAGAAATAACATCAGGTTTCAATGTTTAGAGCTATCAAACAACATGTACAAGAACTTTTCATGGAAAAATAGAGCATGGCATGCTAGTACTAAAGACAAAGAACAAAACTCCTTTACTAAACTTAGTAAAAGATCAACAGAAAAGAAGGTAGCATCCATGCAAACATGGCAAGTGATATGACAGATTCGGACATGGCAGAAACAACAATAAGTAGGCTTGTTAGTGAGCTTGTACCACTCACCACAAAGCATTACATGGCATGACAAGGTAACCAACAGTAAGATGACATGTTTGTGTAGCTAAGAATGGTAAGACCAAGTTCATAGGGTGCATGGATCACTAGCAAAGCTCATGGCAAAACTGAACTTAATGTTAGCAGGCTGACAGCAACATTATTTGGCAAGTTTGGAGCATGATTACAACAAGCTACAGCAGGCTATAAATGCAACCAGTGGCATGGCATGATATATCATGACATGTATAACAAAACATCCTTGGTGAACATCTCCAGATTATGCATAGAACGACTTGTAGCAGCAGGTTTACATAGCATCATGACATAGCAGTTTCAGACTAGCAAAACAGTAACAGCAAGTACCCTACTTCACGAGCTCGATGCACTCACTACAAGACTCACAAAAATACAAGGATTGCGCCACTATAAATATGGCATAATGTAGTTTAAAACACATGTAGACATCAAGCTCATAAGATGCACACACAAAATGCAATGAAAAAGACAAAACAGCATGTTCTGTTAACAGACAGCAGATAACATCATATAGCACTCTTGCAACGATGATTAGGGCATCAAGATGAACTCCAACAAACATGGCACAATGGAATAAAATAAAGAGTACATCATGATGAACATTCCAATATATCATGCATGCAAAATGGACCTACGGATGAGGAGATATGGCATGATGAACAGAGCATAAAAATATAAGAAAACTAGGGACTTGGGGTAATTTCGGGGTCAACCTTCAGATCCAGATCCGGATCGAGACGGAGCGGAAAATGAGGTTAGCCGGATGGGCTCGCCGGAGAGGAGGACGGGGATGCCGGAGAAGGGTCGGGAGGACGCCGGCGAGGCCGGGCCGGACCGGATCTGGCCGTACCCGGTCGGAGCTGGCGCAGGCGGCGCGGAGGCCACGGCGGCGGCGGACGGGCGGCGCGGCGGCAGGGTCG
>NC_041383.1:284168277-284210173 GCF_002162155.2 Triticum dicoccoides | reverse complement strand
GGTGCCGGAGAGGAGGGAGGTCGAGGTGGAGGGAGGCGAGGGGCGGCGGAGCCGCGGCGGCGCGGGAGGCTGGGCGCGCGGGCCTGGGTCAGAGACGGGTGGCGGGGCGAGTTGGCGAGCTCCGGCGAGCTCGCCGGCCGGAGGCGGGGCCGGACGGCGACGTGGAGGCGGCGGAGCGAGCGGGAGCTCAGGGGCGAGCGGGCGGCGGCGGGCGGGCCGCACGGGCCCGACTCGGGCCCCGCGGGCTGGCGTCGGCGGGAGGTGGCGGAGGGCCACGTGGCAGGCTGAGGTAGGGCAAGGGGCGGCGGCGGACATGTCCGGGCCGGTGGGGAAAACCTTCGGCGGCGCGAGGGAAAGGAGGCTAGGGTTCATCCACGAATTTGGAAGGGGAGGGCCTATTTATATGTAGAGGCAGCTAGGAAAGTCCAAATGAGGAGTGGTTTTTGGCCACACGATCGTGATCGAACGACCGAGAGCATGGAGGGGGTTTGGATGGGCTATTGGGCCACTTTGGAGGGGTGTTGGGCTGCACACAAAAGAGGTCTTTACGGTTCCCCGGTTAAACGTTGGAGTATCAAACGGACTCCAAATGGCACGAAACTTGACAGGTGGTCTACCGGTGGTGTACCAAGGCCGCTTGGCAAATCACAGTCCATTCCGAGAATGTTTAACACCCGCTCACAACAAGAGACAAAAGGGAACGCCGGAGGACATAGGAGTGTCGGATTGCAAAACGGACAACGGGAAAAAAGCTCGGATGCGTGAGACGAACACGTATGCAAAATGAGATGCACATGATGACATGACAAAATGCAGCACGCAAGCAAATGACATGGCAATGAGGCGAATAACTGGAAGACACCTGGCGCATCGAATCCGGAGCGTTACAGTATCATGGCGCGAAGAGGATCGGTGAGGGGCGGCTGGATGCTCCCTGCCGGCATGCTGACGGCGGCCCTCGTCTCCATGGCGAGGCTCCGTTCGGTTCCAGCCAGCTGCGAGGTTGGGGGGACACGACTTCCGGTGAAAATTGCCCCGACTTCGGTCATGGCGAACGATGACAACGTCTATGACGTCATTCCCTTCTTGAGGCATCGTTGTTGCAGGTCGTGGCACCCCACTCGTGATGTTTCGAGGGAAACTCTAGATCTGGATCTACCGGATCGGACGATGATGGTACTTATGATGCCGTTGTCCCTCCCGATGGCATCGTTTCGGAGCAAGTGCTAGTTGGACGGGACAAGCGGAAAAGCGGTGTCTCATCCATCGCAAGGCCGACGGCGGATCCCAGCGGCAGGGTGTTGCGGAGGTTCGGCGACAAGCGCGTGTGGACGGATTCGTGCTGGATGGTGGAGTTGTTCGGCGTCGTGGTGGCGTCGACGGCAGGCCAGGCAAGGTCGATGGGTCAGTTGCTGCTCTGGAGATGGACCGGTGGAAGATGGCGGCGGCAGCCGCTGAGAGTGTGTCGGTCCGGTATGGGACCCAGTCCCGGTATGTGGCTGGGCTAGGGCATCCGGTTTTAGATGTTAGGGTTTGGTACGATGTCCGTTTGGTATTAGGCTCGGATATTCAGCACACCATCATCAATGGGATAGGAGTAGCAACAGGTGTCGCCTAGATGATGGCTTCAGACTCACAGTCTCTGTGAATAATTAGTAAGATGGCTGCGTGCATGGTCCCGATGCAGAGGCCGGGGGTTATCCTCCTTTTCCAAAAAGAAAAACTAAACAGTCTCCCACGTAGGAAGGCAATGAACAGTAGTCTATGTACATCAACCAGAGCTACTCGGCTACAGGGGACATGACATAAGACAGTATAGAGAACCGAAATCATATTTTGAGAAATGATAACATTCATGATCAGATCAGCCACAAACAGCTTTACATTAAAAAAAACATAAGACATGAATGGGACCCTCTGTAAACAAAAACAGACAAACACAACGCTGCGCGCGAAAGTTGGGGCAGCTGGATTTATTTTGATGAGTCGAGCGGAGGAATGCCCCCTGGACGATCTTGACTAGAAAGCGTTGGTGTGGTAGGCTCCTACGAAAACAGGATTGGTTCGTTCCAGCAGTGCCTTTCCAGTGTCGATAGAATAGAAGAATAATCGAATCTAGATCCTAGTCCAACTTTTTAAGTACGCCCACTCGCACTAAAGCTGCCTATGCCTATCGCGATGCTACTACTACTCCTGCTGTTGTTGCTGCTGCTGTCGTAGAAGGTCGCGTGGGCAATTTCTTAACGTGGGTATGCACTTTTGCCTGGATCCTGTTGGACGTTAGGAAGAAAGCCGCGTCTCCGCGTAGGTTTACGAAGCAGTGGAAGCGCGGATTGATGGTAATCCTAATCCAGGCATAATCTCCGGCTACCGGTCTGGTCACGGGGTTTTTCCATCGCCGTCTAATCCAGTCATCATCTCCGGCTACCGGTCTAGTCACGGGGTTTTTCCATCGCCGTGCGTGCAGGTGATGTGAGCACCGCGCTTTGGAACTTTGTCACGGGGTTATTTTCCAGAAAGGTCAGATTCACATTTCCCTCTCCCACCATTTTTACCCCAGACAAGATCGAGCAGGACAGGATCAAATTAAATTGGCTCGTACACGCATAATTAAATTGGCTCCTACACGCATATGATTTGCACATGTATTTGTCACTGTATTAGCCATCTCTAACGTTGACCTACAAATTTGCTCTAGCATCTGTCCGCGGACACAAATGCGGGAGCCGGCCATCAAACACTGCCCGCATACATTTTAACAACTATTTGAATCAACCGAAAGAAATTCGTGCAGACACGACGGATTTCATATAAATCAAACGAAATTCATTACATTTTGGACATTTTTAAACTAAAAACTATATCGAACTAAGGTAAGTAGTCTACTACCGTCGCCGGCGGATATCCATTCCCACGACCTAGATATCCTTGACTAGTCGACGGCCGGCCGCAACGGATCCCCACTGTCTTCCCCATGTCCGGCAGCCCGCTCAATGGACTGTCGTGAGCGCCGGATATGCTTCAGCGCGAAGAGCGGCTCGCTTCCCTATGTTTGGCAGCGCCGCTCAATGGAGTGAGCGCCGCCGGGATGTGCTTCAGCTGGAGGGGGGGCGAAGGTGGCCTGCGACCGGGCAAGACAACGGTTGTGTACGTCAGCGTCGCATCGCCGACGGTCTTCATGGGACCCAAGCATCGGCGACCTCCATGTTCTACTTCTACTTGATGATGGTTGCGGGCGCGGGCATGCTGGACGTCGCCTCGTCGTTTTCCGCGAAGTCGGCTGCTTTCTCCGCTGACGGGGTGCGGTTACACGAACGTTGACGGCGGATGTCACGGTCGCACGCACAGGAGGAGCAGTACAGCATGGCGTCGTCCAAGACAGCCACAATGCCCATGCCGCCATGCTCCCCTGCGTGCCAGCCTGGAGCAACTCGCCACTCCTCGGCGAGCTGACTTGGAGCGGCGAGTTGTTGAACAATGCGTTGGCTTGGACCTTTTGCATCCGTGAGCTGGCCTGCAGCGCCGAAGGAGATGGAGCAGAGAGTTGCCTGACTCGTATTCGGCAGGCTAAACAGGCCACCCAACCGGCTTTTATGCCGGGGAACTCCTTTTCCTGCTCGCCGGATGCCATGGAGATTGTGGGGAAAATAGTGCAAGGAGCATATGGGAGCGGAGTGTGGTGGGATATTTGTCCGGCGTCTAGCATCATTTAAATAGCGGGCGGACGGTCGGAGCGAACCGGCATTGTGTTTGGCGGCTCACGAACGGATGTGTGGTCGGAGTAGGTTTTTCGGCATATGCACTGGTTTCATGGGGGAAGGTGGGCAGTCTGTGGTCGTTTGAATGCGGTGAGGAGGCGTGTTCAGCTGGGAGTGCGGCAGGCGACACTCTCTTGTCCGACGGGCCGCTCCAATGCCGGCAATGAGAGGTCCCATTCGTTTTGCGCCGGCGTCAATACGGAGTAGTCCTTCTCCAGCGACATGAATGCAGGGCTAGCGTCAGGAGGGAAGCACGCACGGGTGAGGGAGGTTTTTTTTTGTGGGCCAGGGCAGTCAGACGCGGGCGTGGCAGTGGTCCGGACGCGCGCAAAGCCCCCTAGTTTATGTCGGTTTGCTGGAGAAAAGTGCATCCGGACCGCCAAGCGGACCGATACAGGCCCGCATTGGATGGCACAACACGTACGGACTGCCGAGCGGCCCGATACAGGTCCGCATCGTATGGCACGACATGTCCGGATCACGCGGTCCGGATGGTTGCGGGTGGTTTGAGGGTCAGCGTTGGAGATGCCCTTACAAGACACCTGCACTTCATTGCACGATCTAACCACAACATTCGTACCTTTCAAACTTAGAGCCGTGGGAAGGAGGCCCAGCTAGGGTGGCGACTGCGCAGGACGTGCACGGGCAGCAAGATACAATCAAGAGAAGGAGAAGATAGATTGGACGCGCGTGCGGGAGAGCTCCCACCGCCGCCGACCACCGCGAAGGGCTTTGCCCTAGCGGCCGCGGCCGGCGGTGGCGAGGAGGAAAGAGAAGGAAGGGCTAGAAGCGGCGATGGTGGTCCTACCACCCATGTCGCCCGTGACACGGGCAGATATTCGTGTTGGTGTCGCAATCAACCTTGAAATTTTTCATGCGAAACGGATCTGCGGTGAAAAAACAAATTTAGGGTAACATTTTGGGGTAACATTTGGATGTGACAAAGAACTCATAGAATTTTTGTTGGATTCTTTTTACATTTCAAAAAGTATTTTTGCAGTGAACAACCTGTGGTTGGATGGTTAGAGGGATAGTGGTATTCCCTGCCCACCAGGGTTCAAATCCTGGTGCTCGCATTATTTCTGGATTTATTTCAGGATTTCCGGCGATGCGTTTTCAGTGGAAGGAGACATTCCCGTCGACAACGAGGCGCCTATGGTGACTTTGTAATCTCAAGATGATATGCCGGATCAGTCTTTTGAAGGTACTCAAAGAGGTAGGTGTGCGCTTTCAGTGGAAGGAGACATTTCCGTCGACAACGAGGCGCCTATGATGACTTTGTAATCTCAAGATGATATGTCAGCTCAGTATTTTAAAGGTACTCATAAAGTTAGGATGTGCGTATGTGCGTTCATAGATGTATGTATGAGCCGTTTGCATTTGTACTATGTTAAAAAAAGGTATTTTTGCGTGCAGGAGCACGCGCTCCGGAGAGTACCAACAGATTTGCATAGACTAACTAGTACTACTTACTTTAGAGGGAAGTGGAGGGTCCTTATTTTTTTGCGACGTGGAGGGTCCAGTTGTTAGAGATGCTCTAAATGCCCCTGATCCCGTCCATCCCAGTTCGAAATTTCCTCATTTGCTATCGTGGCCGGAGTATCCCAGTTTCGAAATCGGTTTGGCTCCCAATAGCCATGCTCATTTGGTACCACTCTGTGGGGATCAAAGCGTACGCACCTGGTAGTTGACGCAGTAGTCACCTGTCTGAATTGTTTTGGCTCCAACGAATGTGCTGGTAGTTGCATGGTGTACTTGGAGTATTTAAGGTAGTGTCGACCTTCCGTGCAAATAAGTGGGATCCAATTTCAAAATTTCTTTACGGCTGTAAACGGAATTTTAACTCAATAATGGTTGTCCCTCAACAACTAAACAGGTAGTTAGTCTTGCGCATATAGGGTTTAGGATTGTAAACCGACATTTGTCCGGTTTAGGTTTTCTATCTGTTGCAAAATGGTGGCCTTCATTTGCAGTTTGGTTCTCCAGTCTCCTCTTCGTCTCATTGGTACTGCCTTTTTTTCTAGGTTGGGATCTTAGATTTGTCCACCTTCGGACGCCAACAGTATGGTTTATTCTCCAGGGCGTTGGTTCACAAGTTGGCTCTGGTGATGGAAGAGGATTTGTGACAGGCAGGTGCGGAGCACCGATCCCATTTTTCTTTTGGATTTTGTTTTTGAATATTTATATATTTTGAACCAAAAGTCTAAATTAAGTTGTGTTTGTATATTTTTTCCTTGTGGCGAGGGCTTCAAAATAAGACAACTTTTAAATACATTTTGATGAGTTATAGAACTTCACTAAGTTTCAACTGCTGAAACTTGATAAGACAGACAGAAAGATCGCAAAATTTCAAACCCTAAAATTTACCTAAAAAGGCTTTCGTCCCGCTTTATATATAAAGCTCCGATCATCAAGCACCCAGTGCACACACAAGCCACCGCAACGCACGCACACACCCATGACAGGATACATAGGCGCTGAGCGCAACAACACCACCCCTAGCACCATTAGAAAAAAACAGGGTACTAGTCCCGGTTCGAGAGGGCCTTTATTCCCGGTTCTGGAACCGGGACTAAAGCCCAAAACCTTTAGTCCCGGTTTGCTTCCGAACCGGGACAAAAGGGGCTCCACGTGGCCGCTGCAGGGCGCCCATGCAGGAGGACCTTTATTCCCGGTTGGTAACACCAATCGGGACCAAAAGGCAGCCACGCGTCAGCAGCTCGCAGGCGCTGGGTTTTTTGTTTTTTTAGGGGGAAGGGGGTAGGGGTTTTGGAGGGTTAATTTAGTGGTTTCATATTGTCTTAGCTAGCTAATAGAGAGAAGTGACCTCTTTTTCTTCGTGCTTGGTCGACGCTAGCTACTATACATATAGAGAGAACTCGACACACTAGCTAGTAAGCAAATGAAGGAACCATTAATTACACAAGATCGTCATGAACATATACGGAGAGAAGTGACCTCTCTTTCTCCGAGATTAGTCGAACAACAAGTTTCCGTATATCTATCCGACGCTACTGATGGGGAACGTAGTAATTTCAAAAAAATTCCTACGCACACACAAGATCATGGTGATGCATAGCAACGAGAGGGGAGAGTGTTGTCCACGTACCCTCGTAGACCGAAAGTGGAAGCGTTAGCACAATGTGGTTAATGTAGTCGTACGTCTTAACGATCTGACCGGTCAAGTACCGAACGTACGGCACCTCCGAGTTCAGCACACGTTCAGCTCGATGACGTCCCACGAACTCCGATCCAGCAGAGCTTTACGGGAGAGTTTCATCAGCACGACGGCGTGATGACGGTGTTGATGATGCTACCGACGCAGGGCTTCGCCTAAGCACCACTACGATATTACCGAGGTGGAATATGGTGGAGGGGGGCACCGCACACGGCTAAGAGATCAATGATCAATTGTTGTGTCTAGAGGTGCCCCCTGCCCCCGTATATAAAGGAGGGAGAGGAGGAGGAGGCGACCAAGGAGGAGGAGGCGCGCCCAAGGGGGGCAATCCTACTCCAAGTAGGATTCCCCCTTCTTTCATAGTCCAAGTAGGAGAGGGGAAGGAAGGGGAAGAGAAGAAGAAGGAAAGGGGCCCCGGCCCCCTAGTCCAATTCGGTTTGGGCTAGGGGGCCGCGCGCCCCTAGCTGGCCGCCTCTCCTCTTCCTCCACATGGGCCCATGAGGCCCAATAACCCCGTGGGTGGTTCCGGTAACCTCCCGGTTCTCCGGTATTTATCCGATAACCCCCAAAACTCATCCGTTGTCCGAATATAACCTTCCAATATATCAATCTTAACGTCTCGACTATTTCGAGATTCCTCGTCATGTCTGTGATCACATCCAGGACTCCGAACTACCTTTGGTGCATCAAAACACAAAAACTCATAATACCGATCGTCATCGAACTTTAAGCATGCGGACCCTACGGGTTCGATAACTATGTAGACATGACCGAGAAACGTCTCCAGTCAATAACCAATAGCGGAACCTGGATGCTCATATTGGCTCCCACATATTCTACGAAGATCTTTATCGGTCAAACCGCATAACAACATACGTTGTTCCCTTTGTCATCGGTATGTTATCTGCCCGAGGTTCGATCATCGGTATCTCAATACCTAGTTCAATCTCGTTACCGGCAAGTCTCTTTACTCGTTACGTAATGCATGATCTCGCAACTAACTCATTAGCTAAATTGCTTGCAAGGCTTATAGTGATGTGCATTACCGAGAGGGCCCAGAGATACCTCTCCGACAATCGGAGTGACAAATCCTAATCTCTAAATACGTCAACTCAAAAAGTACCTTCGGAGACACCTGTAGAGCACCTTTATAATCACCCAGTTACGTTGTGACGTTTGATAGCACACAAAGTGGTCCTCCGGTAAGCGGGAGCTGCATAATCTCGTAGTTATAGGAACATGTATAAGTGATGAAGAAAGCAATAGCAACATACTAAACGATCAGGTGCTAAGCTAACGAAATGGGTCAAGTCAATCACATCATTCTCTAATGATGTGATCCCATTGATCAAATGATAACTCATATCTATGATTAGGAAACTCAACCATCTTTGATCAATGAGCTAGTCAAGTAGAGGCATACTAGTGACACTATGTTTGTCTATGTATTCACACATGTATTATGTTTCCGCTTAATACAATTCTAGCATGTATAATAAAAATTTAACATGATATGAGGAAATAAATAATAACTTTATTATTGCCTCTAGGGCATATTTCCTTCAGTCTCCCACCTGCACTAGAGTCAATAATCCAGATCACACAGTAATGATTCTAACACCCATGGAGCCTTGGTGCTGATCATGTTTTGCTCGTGGAAGTGGCTTAGTCAACGGGTCTGCAACATTCAGATCCGTATGTATCTTGCAAATCTCTATGTCTCCCACCTGGACTTGGTCCCGGATGGAATTGAAGCGTCTCTTTATGTGCTTGGTTCTCTTGTGAAATCTGGATTCCTTTGCCAAGGAAATTGCACCAGTATTGTCACAAAAGATTTTCATTGGACCCGATGCACTAGGTATGACACCTAGATCGGATATGAACTCCTTCATCCAGACTCCTTCGTTTGCTACTTCAGAAGTAGCTATGTACTCCGCTTCACATGTAGATCCCGCCATGATGCTTTGTTTAGAACTGCACCAACTGACAGCTCCACCGTTCAATATAAATACATATCCGGTTTGCGATTTAGAATCGTCTGGATCAGTGTCAAAGCTTGCATCGACGTAACATTTTACGACTAGCTCTTTTTCACCTTCATAAACGAGAAACATATCCTTAGTCCTTTTCAGGTACTTCAGGATGTTCTTGACCGCTGTCCAGTGATCCACTCCTGGATTACTTTGGTACCTCCCTGCTAAGCTAATAGCAAGGCACACATCAGGTCTGGTACACAGTATAGCATACATGTTAGAGCCTATGGCTGAAGCATAGGGAACATTTTTCATTTTCTCTCTATCTTCTGCAGTGGTCGGGCATTGAGTTTGACTCAACTTCACACCTTGTATTACAGGCAAGAACCCTTTCTTTGCTTGATCCATTTTGAACTTTTTCAAAACTTTATCAAGGTATGTACTTTGTGAAAGTCCAATTAAGCGTCTTGATCTATCTCTATAGATCTTTATGCCAAATGTATAAGCAGCTTCACCAAGGTCTTTCATTGAAAAACTTTTATTCAAGTATCCTTTTATGCTATCAAGAAATTCTATATCATTTACAATCAACAATATGTCGTCCACATATAATATTAGCAATGCCACAGAGCTCCCACTCACTTTCTTGTAAATACAGGCTTCTCCAAAAGTCTGTATAAAACCATATGCTTTGATCACACTATCAAAGCGTTTATTCCAACTCCGAGAGACTTGCACCAGTCCATAAACGGATCGCTGGAGCTTGCACACTTTGTTAGCACCTTTTGGATCGACAAAACCTTCTGGTTGCATCATATACAACTCTTCTTCCTGAAATCCATTCAGGAATGCAGTTTTGACATCCATTTGCCAAATTTCATAATCATAAAATGCGGCAATTGCTAACATGATTCAGACAGACTTAAGCATCGCTACGGGTGAGAAAGTCTCATCGTAGTAAACCCCTTGAACTTGTCGAAAACCTTTTGAAACAAGTCGAGCTTTGTAGGCAGTAACATTACCATCAGCGTCAGCCTTCTTCTTGAAGATCCATTTATTCTCGATGGCTTGCCGATCATCGGGCAAGTCAACCAAAGTCCACACTTTGTTCTCATACATGGATCCCATCTCACATTTCATGGCCTCAGGCCATTTTGTGGAATCTGGGCTCATCATCGCTTCCTCATAGTTCATAGGTTCGCCATGGTCAAGTAACATGACCTCCAGAATAGGATTACCGTACCACTCTGGTGCGGATCTTACTCTGGTTGACCTACGAGGTCGGTAGTAACTTGATCTGAAGTTTCATGATCAATATCATTAGCTTCCTCACTAATTGGTGTAGGCATCACAGGAACCGGTTTTTGTGATGAACTAATTTCCAATAAGGGAGCAGGTACAGTTACCTCATCAAGTTCTACTTTCCTCCCACTATCTTCTTTCGAGAGAAACTCTTTCTCTAGAAAGGATCCATTTTTAGCAATGAATGTCTTGCCTTCGGATCTGTGATAGAAGGTGTACCCAACAATTTCCTTTGGGTTTCCTATGAAGACACATTTCTCTGATTTGGGTTTGAGCTTGCCAGGTTGAAGTTTTTTCACATAAGCATCACAGCCCCAAACTTTAAGAAACGACAACTCTGGTTTCTTGCCAAACCATAATTCATAAGGCGTCGTCTCAACGGATTTTGATGGTGCCCTATTTAACGAGAATGCAGCCGTCTCTAAAGCATAACCCCAAAATGATAGCGGTAAATCAGTAAGAGACATCATAGATCGCACCATATCTAGTAAGGTACGATTACGACGTTCAGACACACCATTACGTTGTGGTGTTCCGGGTGGCGTGAGTTGCGAAACTATTTCGCATTGTTTCAAAGGTAGACCAAACTCGTAACTCAAATATTCTCCTCCACGATCAGATCGTAGAAACTTTATTTTCTTGTTATGATGATTTTCCACTTCACTCTGAAATTCTTTGAACTTTTCAAATGTTTCATACTTGTGTTTCATTAAGTAGATATACCCATATCTGCTCAAATCATCTGTGAAGGTGAGAAAAAACGTTTCCCGCCGCGAGCCTCAATATTCATCGGACCACATACATCGGTATGTATGATTTCCAACAAATCTGTCGCTCGCTCCATAGTTCCAGAGAATGGCGTTTTAGTCATCTTGCCCATGAGGCATGGTTCGCAAGTACCAAGTGATTCATAATCAAGTGATTCCAAAAGTCCATTAGTATGGAGTTTCTTCATGCACTTTACACCAATATGACCCAAACAGCAGTGCCACAAATAAGTTGCACTATCATTATCAACTCTGGATCTTTTGGCTTCAACATTATGAATATGTGTATCACTACTATCGAGATTCAACAAAAATAGACCACTCTTTAAGGGTGCATGACCATAAAAGATATTACTCATGTAAATAGAACAACCATTATTCTCAAATTTAAATGAATAATCGTCTCGCATTAAACAAGATCCAGATATAATGTTCATGCTCAACGTTGGCACCAAATAACAATTATTCAGGTTTAAAACTAATCCCGAAGGTAGATGTAGAGGTAGCGTGTCGACGGCGATCACATCGACTTTGGAACCATTTCCCACGCGCATCCTCACCTCGTCCTTAGCCAGTCTTCGCTGAATCCGTAGTCCCTATTTCGAGTTGCAAATATAGCAACAGAACCAGTATCAAATACCCAGGTGCTACTGTGAGCTCTGGTAAGGTACACATCAATAACATGTATATCACATATACCTTTGTTCACCTTGCCATCCTTCTTATCCGCCAAATACTTGGGGCAGTTCCGCTTCCAGTGACCAGTATGCTTGCAGTAAAAGCACTCAGTCTCAGGCTTAGGTCCAGACTTGGGTTTCTTCTCTTGAGCAGCAACTTGTTTGCCGTTCTTCTTGAAGTTCCCCTTCTTCTTCCCTTTACCCTTTTTCTTGAAACTGGTGGTCTTGTTGACCATCAACACTTGATGCTCCTTTTTGATTTCTACCTCCGCAGCCTTTACATTGCGAAGAGCTCGTGAATTGTCTTGTTCATCCCTTGCATATTATAGTTCATCACGAAGCTCTTGTAGCTTGGTGGTAGTGATTGAAGAACTCTGTCAATGACACTATCATCTGGAAGATTGTTATACCCCAGACATTTTGAGTATATGTTCACTGACAGAACTATTCTCCTCCATCTTGCATATCAACGAGAGGGGAGAGTGTTGTCCACGTACCCTCGTAGACCGAAAGCGGAAGCGTTAGTACAACGCGGTTGATGTAGTCGTACGTCTTCACGATCCGACCGATCAAGTACCAAACATACGACATCTCCGAGTTCAGCACGCGTTCAGCTCGATGACGTCCCATGAACTCTGATCCAGCAGAGCTTTGCGGGAGAGTTCCGTCTGCACGACGGCATGATGACGGTGTTGATAATGCTACCGACGCAGGGCTTCGCCTAAGCACCACTACAATATTACCGAGGTGGAATATGGTGGAGGGGGCACCGCACACGGCTAAGAGATCAATGATCAATTGTTGTGTCTAGAGGTGCCCCCTGCCCCATATATAAAGGAGGGAGAGGAGGAGGTGGTGGCCAAGGAGGAGGAGGCGCGCCCAAGGGGGGCAATCCTACTCCAAGTAGGATTCCCCCTTCTTTCCTAGTCCAAGTAGGAGAGGGGAAGGAAGGGGAGGAGAAGAAGAAGGAAAGGGGGGCCGGCCCCCTAGTCCAATTTGGTTTGGGCTGGGGGGCTGCGCGCCCTTAGCTGGCCGCCTCTCCTCTTCCTCCACATGCGCCCATGAGGCCCAATAAACCCCTGGGTGGTTCCGGTAACCTCCAGGTTCTCCGGTATTTATCCGATAACCCCTGAAACTCATCCGGTGTCCGAATATAACCTTCCAATATATCAATCTTAACGTCTCGACTATTTCGAGGCTCCTCGTCATGTCCGTGATCACACCCGAGACTCCGAACTACCTTCGGTGCATCAAAACACAAAAACTCATAATACCGATCGTCACCGAACTTTAAGCGTGCGGACCCTACAGGTTCGAGAACTATGTAGACATGACCGAGACACGTCTCCGGTCAACAACCAATAGCGGAACCTGGATGATCATATTGGCTCCCACATATTCTACGAAGATCTTTGTCGGTCAAATCGCATAACAACATACGTTGTTCCCTTTGTCATCGGTATGTTACTTGCCCGAGATTCGATCGTCGGTATCTCAATAACTAGTTCAATCTCGTTACTGGCAAGTCTCTTTACTCGTTACGTAATGCATCATCTCGCAACTAACTCATTAGCTACATTGCTTGCAAGGCTTATAGTGATGTGCATTACCGAGAGGGCCCAGAGATACCTCTCTGACAATCGGAGTGACAAATCCTAATCTCGAAATACGTCAACTCAACAAGTACCTTCGGAGATACTTGTAGAGCACATTTATAATCACCTAGTTACGTTGTGACGTTTGGTAGCACACAAAGTGTTCCTCCGGAAAGCGGGACTTACATAATCTCATAGTTATAGGAACATGTATAAGTCATGAAGAAAGCAATAGCAACATACTAAATGATAAGTGCTAAGCTAACAAAATGGGTCAAGTCAATCACGTCATTCTTCTAATGATGTGATCCCGTTGATCTAATGATAACTCATATCTATGATTAGGAAACTCAACCATCTTTGATCAATGAGCTAGTCAAGTAGTGGCATAGTAGTGACACTATGTTTGTCTATGTATTCACACATGTATTATGTTTCCGGTTAGTACAATTCTAGCATGAATAATAAACATTTATCATGATATGAGGAAATAAATAATAACTTTATTATTGCCTCTATGGCATATTTCCTTCAGCTACTACATATATAAAATATAACATCTCTTACAATCCCTAACATTTAAAATCCATTTCAATTTCCACATGGTACTCTCCGTCTTTATGTATGATGTGGTCAAGAAAGAATCCCGCCAATTCCTCTTGAATTGCTCGTATGCGATCATGTGGTAGGAATTCATCCCGCATCTGCCACATCTAATTTAAAAGAAGGGGGTCGATACATATATATGAATGAAACTCAACACAATTGATGGTAATAAAATAAAATTATGAATATTATTGTTTACGTACTTCAAAATGTTTGTCAGAGTAGCCCCGCTAAAATGTCAAGTTGTAGATGAACTCGCAAACGTAGTATCCACATAAATTATTCCCGCATTCCTGCCACAAGTACTTTACGAGAAATAGAGTTCAATCAAACTGATAATCAAGCATGATAAATGGTATTGATGAAACTAGAATCAATGAGAGATGCGCGGAACTAGCTAGTACTACTTACTATCGGGTGTGTAAATCGCAGCTCCCTCTGCAGTCCCGGAACCATTCCGGTGAACTGTTTCCAAACCCTGCCGGGCAAAGAAAATAATTACTTGATATCAGGAAATGAACAAAGCTGCCAATATGGTGCGATAATGATTGATTGAACTTACTTCTGGAGCATTGCAGTCATGTCCGCATACTCCCAGGGATCTTCACGTCTCGAGTCTAAGACAATTAATACTCCCTGGTAAAGTTTAATCTCAAGTAGAATAAAGTGGAACCTGCGCACGCATAACTCATCAATTACATTACTATAACCTCGAGTAAGCAAAACCAAATATTCATAAGACAGTAACAATCACTTGAAGTTGTAAGGAAAGAGTATTTTTCCTTTGTTTTAATTTCGTAGTAACGATTGTAGCAAGTTGTCCTCAGTATCTTTGACTCTGTTTTGAACCGACCATTCATTTACGATATTTGGGTTAATGAACCCAATGTCATAGATTTGCCCTTTTTTGCATCCGACGATCTTCAATCTGCATAATATAGTGAGGATAATAATATATAAATGCAATGAAAGAGCTGAGCTATAGAGACTTAATTGCAAAAGTAATACTTACAGACAGTAGCAAGTCATGAGTTGTTTGTCGAGGGTGTCTTGATTGAATAACTGAATAATTCCACAAATTCAACAGGCATCACCTCAGCCCCAATGAGGTCGTGCTCCTCTTTAATTCTTGGGAATATGTTGTCGGTCCCAGACATCCTGCAGGTATCCATGTACCATTCATGCAATGTTCGCATCATTGTTGTTAGAGGAGGATGATCAGGTTTGACGAGAGGCTTCCTGTACTCATATCTGAAGATCTCTATTACCTCTAACTTTTCAAACTGTACATCATCGCCCAAGTAATCACCAAGATTGGTGCCGGATACTAGCCCTGGATTATTAGCGATGATATCGCTAGACACCTTGAGCGGGGGGCACGATTGCTTCACCTGTTCGCCGAGCTGGGGAATTGTTTTCCCACTTCTTCATTGTGCTAATCTTGCATCACTGGAGGTACTTCCCGACCGCCGTGCTTCATCATATGTCTTTTTAATACAGCGGACATAGTTGAAATCCGGGGGAGGCAATGGTGGTCGCTTAAGGGCATCCAAAGTGCTCTTCGCTTTCACCGGATCTACCGTTTCCTTCAATGATGGAGGTTTCTGTGCAAAATGGGCCTGCACTTAGGCTTCCACGATTTCATCGGTTTCCTCATTAGTCCTCTCATATGGTAACTTTGGAAGAGGCTTCAGGCTTGGACCAAATATGTATTTCTCCCCATATCTTGTACTGCTAGCCGCCGGAGCGGTGGCGTCTCTCTTCCGTTGTTGCTGACGCGGCGGAGTCCGCTGACATGCTGGAGGAAGCGGAGTGCTCTCACGCGGAGGAGGAGGCGGAGTGCCCTGATCACTCGCTGGAGGAGGAGGAGGCGGAGTGCCCTGACTCGCTGGACGAGGAGGAGGCGTCCAGTTTGGAAGCTTGATGTACTCCTTTCTCTATAGACATGTACTCCTTAAAGCATTTCCAGATGAATCCCCCCTTCACCTGTAGGGTAGTCAAGCTCCAGCTCCTCAAATCCCTTCATTATTTCATCCACCGTCACAACAACATAGCCATGTGGAATCGGATGGGAATGCAAAGTTCCCGAGGGCCTCGGTTAGCTCGTCCTTCTCTCTGTCGGGAATGAACGTCCCTTTCTGCGTTGCCTTGATTGCTTCCTGAAGCTTCTTGATGGGTATTGCAAGTTGTGCATCCGTCCAACAACACTCCACTATTTCTGGGTCCAAAGTTCCCCCAACCCCAAAGAACCAAGTCCTTGAACGATCTGGCCAGTGCAATGTTGCTGGTTGGACCCCTTTAGCAAGCATGTGTTGCTCAACTTTGTCCCACAACGGTCAGGTTTTGTAGTAGCCACCTGACCTCGTGTGATGGTGATACAGCTTCTTTGCAGCATTTTGCTTGTTTGTCAGTGACCTTTTCTTACCCTTCTCCGATTGCTTGTAGGCCACAAATGCGGGCCAGTGATCTCTTATCTTCTCATATCGGCCGGTGCATTCTGGAGTCTTTCCTTTGCCGACAAACTTTGACTTCAACTCTTTCTTCCATTTCCTAAATAGTTCTGCCATCTGATGACCCACAAGTATATGGGGTCAATTGTAGCCTTTTTGATAAGTAAGAGTGTCGAACCCAACGAGGAGCAGAAGGAAATGACAAGTGGTTTTCAGCAAGGTAATGTCTGCAAGTGCTAAAATTGTAAGTAGAGGAGTAGTTTGGTAGCAAGATAATTTGTAACGAGCAAGTAACGATAGTAGTAACAAAAGTGCAGCAAGGTAGCCCAATCCTTTTGAGGCAAAGGACATGCCAAACAGACTCTTATGATAAGCAAAATGTTCTTGAGGGTACACGAGAATTTCATCTAGTCACTTTCATCATGTTGGCTTAATTCGTGCTCGCTACTTTGATAATTTGATATGTGGGTGGACCGATGCTTAGGTGTTTTTCTTACTTGAACAAACCTCCTACTTATGATTAACCCTCTTGCAAGCATCCGCAACTACGAGAAAAGTATTAGGAGTAAATTCTAACCATAACATTAAACTTTTGGATCCAATCGGTCCCTTACGGAATAGCACATAAACTGGGGTTTAAGTTTCTGTCACTCTCGCAACCCACCATCTGGTAACTACTCCACAATGCATTCCCTTAGGCCCAAATATGGTGAAGTGTCATGTAGTCAAAGTTCACATGACACCACTAAGAGAATGACAACATACATATCATCAATATCGAACACATATCAAGTTCACATGATTACTTGCAACACGATTTCTCCGTGACCTCAAGAACGAAAGTAACTTCTCACAAATGATAATCATGCTCAAGATCATAGGGGTATTAAATAGCATAATTGATCTGAACATATAATCTTCCACCAAATAAACCATATAGTAATCAACTACAAGATGTAATCAACACTACTAGTCACCCACAAGCACCAATCTATAGTTCCGGTACAAAGATTGAACATAAGATATGAACTAGGGTTTGAGAGGAATTGGTGTTGTTGAAGATGTTGATGAAGATAACCCTCCCCAAGGTGGGAGAGTTGTTCGTGATGATGATGACGATGATTTCCCCCTCCGGGAGGGAAGTTCCACCGGCGGAATCGCTCCGCCGGATGGCAAAAGTGCTCCTACCCAAGTTCCGCCTCGAGGCGGCGGCGCTTCATCCCGAAAGTCCTCTCCTCAATTATTTTAGGTCAAAATGACTTATATACCGAAGATGGGCATCAGAGGTGGCCCGAGGAGGGCAGCACCCACTAGGGCGTGCCTAGGCCTCTTGGCGCACCCAGGTGGGTTGTGCCCACCTAGTGACCCCCTCTGGTACTTATTTGCTCCAATAATTCTTAAATATTCCATAAAAAATCCTCGTGGAGTTTCATCTCATTTGGAGTTGTGCAAAATAGGTAGCTTGACGTAGCTTTTTCAGGTCCAGATTTCGAGCTGCCAGAATTCTCCCCCTTTGTGTATACCTTGCATATTATAAGAGAAAAGGCATTAGAATTACTCCAAAAAGCATTATTATAGAATAAAACGTCATAAATAACAATAGGAAAACATGATGCAAAATGGACGTATCAACTCCCCCGAGCTTAGACCTCGCTTGTCCTCAAGCGAAAACCGAAATCGAAAAACATGTCCACATGCTTAGAGAGAGAGAGAGGTGTAGATAAAAACAAAAATACGAACATAGCAGCATCATGCAACTTATTATAACAGCAACAAACTTTAACATAAAAGTTTTATCAAAGAACTTTTATCATAGACTTCTCATGAACAAGTGACAATTCATCACAACATCGAAGTATAAAGCATAAACTCTACCGAAAACCAATAAACTATGTTCTTTGTCAACTTTGCAACTACAATTCATCATCTTCTCAGGAAGGGTCATGTATTGGAGCCTTTAGGCAAGTCCACATACTCAACCATCATTTAGTCTTCTATTATTGCTAACACTCACCGCGTACACATGAGCAAAACGTTTCAGCCGGACACATAGAAAGATAGGGGCTTATAGTTTCGCCTCCCAACGCATTCACCTCAAGGGTGATGTCAACAATAATAACTCATGCTACCCATATTCAACCGGATATATGTGCCTAGATCTTTCCTCGCCACATGATGCTTGCCAAAGGAAAAAAATAAAAGAGATATAGAGAATATTTTGACTCTTGCATGAAAGTAAAAGATAGGCCCTTCGCAGAGGGAAGCAGAGGTTTCAATGGGCTTTTTGTTTGTATGCTCAACCCCTTAGTGCAAGAGAACGTCACGTTATATTGCCCCTTGTGATGGCAACCTTTATTATGCAATCTGTTGCTTTTATTCTTCACCGCCACAAGTTCGTACAACGCTCAATTTTCCCTTAAACCAAATGATCTCACACTTCTAGAAGCAATTTGTATTGCCCTTTTTGCACAGATGACAACTTACTTGAAGGATCTTACTCAATCCATAGGTAGGTGTGGTGGACTCTCAAACAAGATTTGGGTTTAAGGGTTTTGGATGCACAAGTAGTATCTCTACTTAGTGAAGAGTTTTTGGCTGGCAAAGATAGGGGCAAGCACCACATGTTGAAGTATCTATGACAATATAACTTCTATGTGAATATGAACAAACATAAATCATTAAGTTGTCTTTCTTGTGCAACGTCAACAATTTTGGCATATAATATTTTGATGGGTGCTCACAATCACAAAAGATTTCCAGGATAGTGTATTTGTATGTGAATCTTCTCTTCCCTTATTAACTTTTTCATGAGTTGCATCATTGACCAATCCTATGTTTGTCAATATACAATAAAATTTTCTACTTATACTTTTCCTTGTGTAATGTCATCACCTACCATAAGTTTAGCATATGATCTTTTTCATTTATTTCCTTTCTTTTTTATTGCAACAAGAAAGTAAAGGAGACAAAACTCAAACTAAACTTTATTATATATCTCACACACGATTACAAAGATTGATCACTAAGCAAACTCTTGAAAAGAAAAGATCGAACTAAACTTTTATTCATCTAACAGCAAAAGATAACCATGGATCAAACTAAGGAAGTAAAGGCAAAATATAGTGGAGATGACACGATACCGGGGCACCTCCCCCAAGCTTGGCGAAAGCCAAGGGGAGTGCCCATACCCGATACTCAGTTTTCTTTTGGTGGTGAAGAAGGAGGCGATGGTGATGAAGTAGAAGTGATCCGGTCTTTAAGGACCAAGAGACTCTCCAATCTTCGGATGACACTCCGCAGGGAAGTGATGTGCTCAATATGCAGAATATTTTCACGAGTGAGATACTTATTTCATATACGAACTGTTTCAATGATCCTAAAGGCTGCAATCTCAGTGGGGGTAAGATGAGCATAGTAGGGTTTAAGGATATCTTCCTCTTCCTCATCGGCGGGCAAGGCCTGCTCGTCCATTGACACTTGATCTTGGGTGGCCTCCTTGCTCTTGTCCTCCTTAGCTGCTCCAACGGGGTCTTCTCTCTTCAGCTTGATCTTCATCAACCAAGCATCCTCTTCCATATGATCACAGGGAGAAGAAGACATGATGCCTGGCTCAATAGATCAGACAGAAAATAGCACGAAAAGAAAACAGGAGATTTCTCCGTGATAGGAGGTCAACAGGTTCGGGAGGAATATAAAGATTTTTTATCTTGGGGAACAAGCAGAACGGAAGAAAAATGGAGCCCGGAAAGTACCCGAGGTGGGCACAACCCACCTTGGAGCGCCTGGCATGCCAGGCGCGCCCTGGTGTATCGTGCCCACCAGGGTCAGTTCCTAAAAGTTTCTTATTTTCCTAATTTTTAAAATATTCCAAAACTGACAAAAAATATTTTTGCGGATTTTTCGAAGTCCGTTTACTTACCGTATCACGTACCTCCCTTGTTTCATTATTCTGGAGTGTTCTAGAAGGTTTCCTTTATGTGTTCTTCCGGTGTCAAAGTTTGGATTATATTGCTTTCAACATTAATGGGCGTACCTAAGATATAGTGTTTTATTCGTTGCCCATTGACAACCTTCGGGTTAGTACCTTCAGCATTATTTATTTTGATAGCTCCGGACCGATAGACCTCCTCGATGACATAGGGTCCTTCCCATTTGGAGAGGAGTTTTCCTGCAAAGAATCTGAAACAAGAGTTGTACAAAAGAACATATTATCCAACTTCAAACTCACGCTTTTGGATTCTTTTGTCATGCCATCTTTTAACTTTTTCTTTAATAACTTTGCATTTTCATAAGCCTGGGCTCTCCATTCATATAATGAGCTAATATCAAATAACCTCTTTTCACCAGCAAGTTTGAAATCATAATTGAGTTCTTTAATTGCCCAGTATGCTTTATGTTCTAACTCAAGAGGCAAATGACAAGCTATTCCATAAACCATTTTATATGGAGACATACCCATAGGATTTTTATAAGCTGTTCTATAAGCCCAAAGTGCAGCATCTAATTTCTTAGACCAATTCTTCCAGGACCTATTAACAGTCTTTTGTAAGATTAGTTTTATTTCTCTATTGTTAAGTTCAACTTGACCACTAGACTGAGGATGATAAGGTGATGCAATTCTATGGTTAACATCATACTTAGCAAGCATTTGACGAAAAGCACCATGAATAAAGTGTGAACCACCATCAGTCATTAAATATCTAGGGACTCCAAACCTTGGGAAAATAACTTCCTTAAGCATTTTAATAGAGGTGTTTTGATCAGCACTACTGGTTGGAATAACTTCTACCCACTTAGTAACATAATAAAAAGCAACCAAAATATGTGTATACCCATTAGAGGAAGGAAAAGGTCCCATGAAATCAAATCCCCAAACATCAAATGGTTCAACAACAAGTGAATAATTCATAGGCATTTCTTGAAGCTTACCGATATTACCTATTCTTTGGCATTCATCACAAGATGACACAAACTTACGGGCATCTTTGAAGAGAGTAGGCCAATAAAAACCAGATTGCAATACCTTATGAGCGGTTCTGTCTCCCGCGTGATGTCCTCCATAAGCTTCAGAGTGACATTTCTGTAGTATTTGTTCCTGTTCATGCTCAGGTACACAACATCTAATAATACCATCTACTCCTTCTTTATAAATATGCGGGTCATCCCAAAAGTAATGTCTTAAATCATAGAAGAATTTTTTCTTTTGTTGGTATGTGAAGCTAGGTGGTATGTATTTAGCAACAATATAATTAGCATAGTCAGCATACCAAGGTGTACTATTAGAAACATTTTATTGCAGCTAGTTGTTCATCAGGAAAGCGATCATTAATAGGTTGTGGGTCATCAAGAATATTTTCAAGCCTAGACAAGTTATCAGGTATGGGGTTCTTTGCTCCTTTCCTATCAGTAATATGCAAATCAAATTCTTGTAGCAGAACAACCCACCTAATGAGTCTAGGTTTAGCATATTTCTTTTCCATAAGATATTTTATAGTAGCATGATCAGTGTGAACAGTCACTTTAGAATCAACAATGTAAGATCTGAATTTATCACAAGCAAACACCACTGCTAAGAATTCTTTTCCAGTAGTAGCATAATTTCATTGAGCACTATCTAGAGTTTACTAGCATAATGAATAACATTCAGTTTCTTATCAACTCTTTGTCATAGAACAGCACCAATAGCATAATCACTAGCATCACACATAATATCAAAAGGCAAGTTCCAATCAGGTGGTTGAACAACACGTGCAGTAATTAAGGCTTTCTTTAGTGTTTAAAAGGCTTCTAAACAATCATCATCAAACACAAAGGGAATATCCTTTTGCAAAAGATTCGTAAGAGGCCTAGAAATTTTACAGAAGTCTTTGATAAACCTCCTATAGAAACCAACATGACCAAGGAAACTACGAATACCTTTGATATCTTGAGGACATGGCATATTCTCAATTGCATCAACCTTGGCTTTGTCCACCTCAATGCCTCTTTCAGAAATTTTATGGCGCAAAACAATACCTTTGTTAACCATAAAGTGGCACTTCTCCCAATTCAAGACAAGATTTGTTTGTTCACATCTCTGCAAAACTCAATCAAGATTGCTTAAACAATCATCAAAAGACTTCCCATAAACGGAAAAGTCATCCATGAAAACCTCAACAATCTTTTCACAAAAATCAGAGAAAATAGCAGTCATACATCTTTGAAAGGTAGCACGTGCATTACATAAACCGAAAGGCATACGTCTATAAGTGTAAGTTCCAAAAGGACAAGTAGAAGTGGTCTTTTCTTGATCAGGTTGCGAAACAGGTATTTGTGAAAAACCAGAATATCCATCAAGAAAGCAAAAATGTGTGTGCTTAGATAATTTTTCTAACATTTGATCGATAAAGGCAGAGGGTAATGTTCTTTTCTAGTTGCCTTGTTTAATTTTCTATAATCAATTACCATCCTATAGCATGTGACAATTCTTTGTGTAATGAGCTCATTCTTATCATTAGGAACAACAGTAATACCTCTTTTCTTAGGGACACAATGAATAGGACTTACCCATCTACTATCAGCTATAGGATAGATCATACCTGCTTCCGGAAGTTTCAATAGTTCCATTCTTACCACTTCTTTCATCTTTGGATTTAACTGATGTTGGTGATCAACAATGGGTTTAGCATTAGGTTCCATATTAATCTTGTGCTCACATAGAGTGGGACTAATGCCCTTAAGATCATCAAGAGTATATCCAATAGCAGATTTGTGCTTTCTTAGAACTTTCAATAATCTTTCTTCTTCATGTTCTGAAATGTTAGCACTAATAATAACATGATATATATTTCTCTCATCAAGATAAGCATATTTCAAAGTGTGTGGCAATTGTTTTAATTCAAACACAGGATCACCTTTAGGTGGAGGAGGACCTCCTAGAGTTTCAATAGGCAAATTGTGTTTAAGAAGAGGTTGTTGTTCGAAAAAGATTATATCTATTTCCTTTCTTTCATGCATATGCAAATCATTTTCATGGTCTAGCAAATATTTTTCCAAAGGATCAGTAGGAGGCACAACAATAGAAGCAAGACCAATAATTTCATCCTTACTAGGCAAATCTTTCTTATGAGGTTATCTACTAAACTTGGAAAAATTAAATTCATGAGATTCATCACCAAAGCTAACACCGACATTTTGTTTCTCACAATCTATTTTGGCATTAATGGTGTTCAAGAAAGGTCTACCAAAAATAATGGGACAAAAGTCATCTTGTGTGGAGCTAAGAACAAGAAAATCAGTAGGGTATTTTATTTTCCCACACAAGACTTCAACATCTCTAAGAATCCCAATTGGTGATATAGTATCTCTATTGGCAAGTTTAATAGTGACATCTATGCCTTCTATCTCAGCAGGTGCTATTTCATTCTTAATTTATTTATATAAGGAAAAAGGAATAGCACTCACACTAGCACCTAGGTCACATAACCCATGATAACAATGGTCTCCTATCTTAACTGAGACAACAGGCATGCCAACAACTGGTCTATGTTTATCCTTTTTATCAGGTTTGGCAATTCTAGAAGCTTCATCACAGAAGTAAATAACATGCCCATCAATGTTATCGATTAAGAGATCTTTAATCATAGCAACACTACGTTCAACTCTAATTTGTCCAGTTGGTTTGGGTGTTCTAACATAACTATTGTTAACCATAGTTGAAGCTTTAGCATGTTCCTTCATGCTAACAGGGAAAGGTGGTTTTTCAATATAAGCAGTGGGAACAACTGGATCAACACTGTAAATGATAGTTTCTTCTTTAGCTTTTACCGGTTCTTTAACTTCTTCTTCAATAGGTGGATGATATTTAAACCACTTCCCCTTAGAGAGATCCATGCGAGTAGCAAAAGATTCACAGAAGGAAGCTACTATCTCAGAGTCAAGTCCATATTTAGTGCTAAACTTTTGAAAAGCATCGGTATTCATAAAAGATTTAACACAATCAAACTTAGGTTGAATACCCGACTCTTTACCTTCGTCGAGTTCCCAATCTTCAGAGTTGCATTTAATTCTTTCTAAAAGATCCCACCGGAATTCAATAGTCTTCTTCATAAAAGAATGAGCGCAAGAAGTATCGAGCATGGATTGATCATTACGAGAAAGCCGAGCATAAAAATTCTGAATAATAATTTCTCTTGAGAGCTCATGATTGGGGCATGAATATAACATTGACTTAAGCCTCCCCCAAGCTAGAGCGATACTTTCTCCTTCACGAGGCCAAAAATTATATATATAATTCCGATCACGATGAACTAGATGCATAGGATAATTTTTTGATGAAATTCCAATTTCAACCGATTCCAGTTCCAATATCCAATATCATCACATAGCCTATACCATGTCAATGCTTTTCTCTTCAAAGATAAAGGTAAAACCTTCTTCTTAGCTTCATTTGCGGGCAAACCTGCAAGCTTAAACAGTCCACAAATTTCATCCATATATATCAAGTGCATATCAGGATATTCGGTTCCTTGTCCTACATAAGGATTAGCTAGCAGTTGTTCTACCATACCCGAAGGAATTTCATATTCAATATTTTCAGTAGGTGTAGTAGGTTGAGGGGCAACTAATTGTGGTTCTGGTCGAGGTGAAGATACCTTGAACAAACCCCTCAAAGGATTGTTTTCCATAGTAGCAAGTGACAATAAATTTCAGCACGTAGTAATAATGTTTCCTTACCAATTTCCACACTAAGAGAGCTTCACTCCCCGGCAATGGTGCCAGAAAATAGCCTTGATGACCCACAAGTATATGGGGTCAATTGTAGCCTTTTCGATAAGTAAGAGTGTCGAACCCAACGAGGAGCAGATGGAAATGACAAGTGGTTTTCAGCAAGGTAATGCCTGCAAGTGCTAAAATTCTAAGTAGCGGAGTAGTTTGATAGCAAGATAATTTGTAACGAGCAAGTAACAATAGTAGTAAAAAAAAGTGCAGCAAGGCAGCCCAATCCATTTGAGGCAAAGGACATGCCAAAACGGTCTCTTATGATAAGCAAAGTGTTCTTGAGGGTACACGGGAATTTCATCTAGTCACTTTCATCATGTTGGCTTAATTCATGTTCACTACTTTGATAATTTGATATGTGGGAGGACCGGTGCTTAGGTGCTGTTCTTGCTTGAACAAACCTCCTACTTATGATTAACCCTCTCGCAAGCATCTGCAACTACGAGAAAAGTATTAAGAATAAATTCTAACCATAGCATTAAGCTTTTGGATCCAATCGGTCTCTTACGGAATAGCGCATAAATTGAGCTTTAAGCTTCTGTCACTCTTGCAACCCACCATCTACTAAATACTCCACAATGCATTACCTTAGGCCCAAATATGGTGAAGTGTCATGTAGTCGACATTCACATGACACCACTAAGAGAATGACAACATACATATCATCAAAATATCAAACACATATCAAGTTCACATGATTATTTGCAACATGATTTCTCCCGTGACCTCAAGAACGAAAGTAACTCTCACAAACGATAATCATGCTCAAGATCAGAGGGGTATTAAATAGCATAATGTATCTGAGCATATAATCTTACACCAAATAAACCATATAGTAATCAACTACAAGATGTAATCAACACTACTAGTGACCCACAAGCACCAATCTATAGTTCTGGTACAAAGATTGAACACAGGAGATGAACTAGGGTTTGAGAGGAGTTGGTGTTATTGAAGATGTTGATGAAGATAGCCCTCCCCAAGAGGGAAGAGTTATTGGTGATGATGATGACGATGATTTCCCCCTCCGAGAGGGAAGTTCTCCCGGCGGAATCACTCTGCCGGAGGGCAAAAGTGCTCCTGCCCAAGTTCCGCCTCGAGGCAGCGGTGCTTCGTCCCGAAAGTTCTCTCCTCAATTATTTTAGATTAAAATGACTTATATACCGGAAGATGGGCACCGGAAGTGGGCCGAGGAGGGCAGCACCCACCAGGGCGCCCCTGGGCCTCCTGGCGCACCCAGGTGGATTGTGCCCAACTGGTGGCCCCCCTTGATACGTCTCCAACGTATCTATAATTTATGAAGCATTCGTGCTATTATATTATCTGTTTTGGATGTTTATGGGCTTTACTAAGCACTTTTATATTATTTTTGGGACTAACCTATTAACCGAAGGCCCAACCCAAATTGTTGTTTTCTTGCCTATTTCAGTGTTTCGAAGAAAAGGAATATCAAACAGAGTCCAAACGGAATGAAACCTTCGGGAGAGTTATTTTTGGAACGGAAGCAATCCAAGAGACTTGGAGTGCACATAAGGGGAGCAACAAGGAAGCTGATGAAGCTATGTACCTAGGGTAGGGTCATGGACCTGTCCAAGATACTCTCCCCAAGGACATCTCTAGAAGAAACCACCTTTCAATCGACCCGGAAATGTTCCACTCGACGGACTCGAAGACACTCAACCATGAAGCCAACCACTCGACAGCCAGGAGACCTAAAGTCACTCTGCACACAAACGGTCGGTCATTAAGTAGCTTTTATGGTCATCATAGCACTTTATTTGGGGCATTACTAGTAACGCCCGATCTTAATGTACCTTAAACCCTGCATAACTGAGGGCCGGAGGGGTTTGGCGGACTCTATATAAGCCACCCCCTCTCAGTGTAAAGGGTTCGCACCCATGTAACTCATACGCACATAATCCAGTCGACCGCCTCCGGGCTCCGAGACGTAGGGTCGTTACTTCCTCCGAGAAGGGCCTGAACTCGTGAACCTCTTGCGTATACAACTACTCCATAGCTAGGATCTTGGCTATCCGTTCCTACCCCCCTACATTACTGTCAGACTTAGAACCACGACAGTTGGCGCCTACCTTGGGGCTTAGAACCACATGGTTTGTGTGGCGAAAAGGGTGGCGCAGAGATCGAGGCGTCCCTGCCTTATCCCATCCGATTACTGCAGCCTCCTCCGCCACGCGCGCTTCCCGAAATTCAAATCCCGCTAAATCCACGAGCTGCAGAGCAACTCGTCAGACGGAAGATTTCCACAGCTCTATCATTCAGAGTTCACACCCAGTGGGGGCTTAGCTGCGAATCCGTTTCGCCTAAGTATATGAAAATCCTACCGAGTGGAGAGCAAACCTCCCACTCGGGGGCTTAGCTGCAGTCCAGTACTTGCCTAAGTATTTGAAAATACTACTGAGTGGAGAGCAAACCTCCCACTCGAGGGCTTAGCTGCAGCCCAGTACTCGCCTAAGTATTTGAAAATCCTATCGAGTGGAGAGCAAGCCTCCCACTCGGGGGCTTAGCTGCAGTCTAGTACTCGCCTAAGTATTTGAAAATCCTACCGAGTGGAGAGCGAACCTCCCACTCGGGGGCTTAGCTGCAGTCCAGTACTCACCTAAGTATTTGAAAATCCTACCGAGTGGAGAGCGAACCTCCCACTCGGGGGCTTAGATGCAGTCCAGTACTCGCCTAAGTATTTGAAAATCCTACCGAGTGGAGAGCAAACCTCCCACTCGGGGGCTTAGCTGCAGTCAAGTACTCAGCTAAGTATTTGAAAATCCTGCCAAGTGGAGAGCAAACCTCCCACTCGGGGGCTTAGCTGCAGTCCAGTACTCGCCTAAGTATTTAAAAACCCTACCGAGTGGAGAGCAACCCTCCCACTCGGGGGCTTAGCTGCAGTTCAAGTACTCGCCTAAGTATGAAATCCATTCTGATCCGCAAGGACGATGAGGTGCAGATCGACTGCTACCTTCTCCTTCGGAGTTGCGCCACAAATACAATGTGCGCTCTATTCTGATCCGCAAGGACAACGAGGTGCAGGTCGACTGCTACCTTCTCCTTCGGAGCTGCGCCGCAAATACAACGTGCGCTCTATTCTGATCCGCAAGGGCGACGAGGTGCAGGTCGACTGCTACCTTCTCCTTCGGAGCTGCGCCACAAATACAACGTGTGCTCTATTCCGATCCGTAAGGACGACGAGGTGCAGGTCGACTGCTACCTTCTCCTTCGGAGCTACGCTACAAATACAACATGCTCTCCATCCCGATCCGCAAGGACGCAGGTCGACTACAATCTGTGCTCCATCCCTACCTGCAAGAATGATGAAGTGCAGGTTGACTGGATTTTTTCACCTCAGGGTTGCGTCTCAAGCACTAAAGCATATTCCGAGTGAAGAACAAAGTTCGCTCGAAGGCCAAAGCAAGCATATTCAACGATAAGCCAAGTTCAGATGTGCTCAGGCGTCAAGCCTGTAAAAGTTTATCGGTTACAAAACCACTCGGCATTCCGAGGCAAATTTAAGGCGAAGCGTAGAAGTTTTTCTTACTCCTTAGGTGGAGGACTAGAGGGCGCGACAAACTGGTCCAAATCAATTCCGTCAGCAATCCGAGTGGCAGCAGCAATGAAGGTCTCCATGAAAGATTGGAAGTCGTGCTTCTTGGTATTGGCAACTTTGATGGACGCCACCTTTTCCTCCCGCGCATCCTTGCAGTGAACACGGACCAGGGACAGAGCAACGTCAATGCCGCACCTGGCAGAAGACTTCTTCCATTCTTGCACTTGACCTGGAACCTTATTTAGTCGAGTCATTAGAGACTCGAGGTCATTTTGAAGCGTCTCTCCCGGCCAGAGTGTCGTGTCGATTCGCGACGCCGCAACCTTCAGTCGAGCAAGGTAGTCAAAAACTCCAGCAACACGAGACTCCAGTCGGAGCACGTTCATAGCGGCTTCATCCTTCACAGGAGAGTTAATGGGGCCCAAGCTTGTCTCCACTCGACTGGTCTCCTCCTCGAAGTTTTGGCAGAATTCTATAAACACAATTCGAAGTTAAGCCAACAGTTCTATGATGAGTCGATGATAACAAGTCAGCCGGATAGAAGAGATTACCTTCAAGCATGATGAATAACTTCTTGGCGAGCCCTCCCTGATAAGCCTCCAGATCATTCTTCTTCCCCGCCAGTTCGCTAGCCTTGTCACTCAGAGCTATCTTATCATTCTTCAGACGGCTGACCTCCTTGTTGTCCACGTCGAGAGCAGCTTTCAGATTGGCGTTCTCCTCTTCAAGTTTACCGACTGAAGCCAGTTTTTCTTCCGCAAGCCTCGTTTTGTCCAAAGCCGCCTTCCGCGCCTCGGCGAGGTCATGGTCCTTCTTTTTCAGAGCCTCCTTCATTTTATCTACAAAATGACAATGAGATCAGAATCAGGAATGGGCAGAAATATAAAGATAGTCGTCAAGATTCTCACCAACCATACCTTTTGCTTCATCTTTCGCCTTCTTAAAGTTCTCCTGAACAAGCTTCAAGTCAAGGTCGAGCTGGATATGTTTGTTTTCCAATTCAGTATAGCGAGCCGCAAGCTCGCAAGATTTCTGCGAAGGGTCAGTCAAAAGAAATCAAAGATAGGTTGCTTCTGAGTGACTAAGAGAAAAATCGTAACATTTCTAAGACTACAACCGAATCAAAATATTCAACAGTAGTCTCGGGGACTACACCCAGTGGGTGCACTCAGCGTGCTCCCACTGGTTCTTCCGACTTGGTCTGATCAGTCGGACGAAAGAGACAAAGAGGTTATGATCCTAAAACTATAGCACTATAGCTAACTGCCAGCAGTCAACCATGGTCTCATCATGATCTACCCAAAAAACACATGTTCTTCAGACCTTAGTCGACTGCCAGTAGTCGACCATGGTCTTCGGGACTAGACCCAGTGGGTGCACTCAGCGTGCCCCCACTGGTTCCAAGATTCCATTCGACATGGTCCGACCAGACCGAGTGAAGAAGTTAGAGTGAAGAAATTAAAAATACAAAGACTATAGTCGACTGCCAGCAGTCCACCATAGTCTCGGGGACTACACCCAGTGGGTGCACTCAGCGTGCCCCCACCAATCCAAAAATTCAATCCACACACCCAGTGGGTGTACAAATACAAATATCTTCGGAAAGAAAGTCTTCAGATAGCATATCCTAACAAAACAAGCGGTGACCAACTAACCTGGACATTGCTCTGAAGGGCTGAGCTAGCATCATAGGCCGCTTGGCTGGCTTCCCGGATCGCCTTCACCTGCTCCATCATGATCCCCGCCTGGCGTATAGCCTCCTTAGCAGCACCCGCTTGGTCCTCTGGGACGTGGTGTGTGGCGAAAAGGGAAGGCGGGTCAGCAGTCGACGACGAAGGTCAAGCACTCGTCAGCGGCACATCGATGGACACGGAATTCCGAGTAATATTACCACCATCCTGAACCGGTGCCTCAGGCACTGATGCAATCTGAGTGGTCTTGACAGCCGGCGCCTTTCTATTCCTCCTCGGCCTCAGCGGCGCCTCATCGTCATCATCAGGGAGATCAATGACATGAGGAGGAGCTTCAGGAAAAGTCCAAAGTTAAAATCGAAAATCCAATCAACCAAAAGTGAAACTACAAAGATCGTACCAAGGTTGGAGGTGGCAGCGTCTTCCATTTCCTGGTCTTCGTTCTTGGCGGAGGTCTCGGAGGTAGCAGCACTGCAGATTTCAGAAACCAGTCGGTTAGTCAATGAGTCGACCAAAAGTCTGTCCATGCTAAACGAGAAAACACAAGTTCTGCTATTACTCGGAGATGGTGGGAATGGTCATTCTCATCTTGGGCAAGGCCTTCGGCGGCTTTGATGACGCCGCTCGTGGATGCTTTGGCGCTTTTTCAGTCGGCGCCGGAGAAGCCGCCCAAGGACGTTTTGACGACTGCCCAACAGGTGCAGTTGCTTTGCCACGCTCGCTCGCGGGGTCGTGGGTGAGCTTGGGTTGCCTTTCCATGCGAGGAGGATCGACTTCCTCCTCCTCCTCTTCATTGGAGTCGTCGTCATCCTCTTCTCTCTCACCATCAGATTGCCACTCTTCCTCACTTTCACCTCTGCTCGCCTCCCCCTCCTCGGCCTGTTCTTGCGCCCCGTTGGGCATCGAGTACATCTCAGTAATGGCCTAGAAGACAACAAACAAGACAAAAGTCAGTCGATTGATTTTAAGCAAACAGAATGAAGAAAGCAGGATCACAGTCAGAGATGCAGAATTGGACCTGGTCTACTTCGTATGATTGGTCGAGTGGAGGAATCCTCCTGGCTCCTCGGGGGTTGTCCTTGTTCCTTGTGATGCTCGTTAGCCACCTCTCCAGCGTGGCATCCTCGACCTCCTCCGGGTGGATCCGAGTGGTGTCCTCAGTGCCAGAATACATCCACATCGGATGGTCTCGAGCTTGAAGCGGTTGGATGCATCGTCAGAGGAAGACCTCTAAGAGGTCCATGCCGGTCACCCCATCACGGATAAGCTGGACAACACGTTCGACCAACACCTTAACCTGCACCTTCTCTTCCGGGATCACCTTCAAAGAGGAAGGCTTCCTCACTCGGTCCATGGAAAAAGGAGGGAGTCTGGTCGACTGCCCTGGCGTCGGCTGGTCTTTGCAGTAAAACCAGGTCGACTGCCATCCACGGACCGAGTCGGGTAGGATCATGGCCGGAAAAGAACTTTTCCCCCTCATTTGAACCCCAAGACCCCCACACATCTGAATCACTTGCATTCTCTCATCACTCGGATTGGCCTTTTTCACCGTTTGGGAGCGACAGGTGAAAATGTGCTTGAAAAGACCCCAATGAGGCCGACAACCCAGGAAATTCTAGGACAAAGACACGAAAGCAGCGAGGTACTCGATGGTGTTGGGTGTGAAGTGGTGGAGTTGCGCCCCAAAGAAATTCATAAATCCCCAAAAGAAAGGGTGAGGCGGCAAAGAAAACCCACGATCGACATGGGTGGCCAAGAGAACGCACTCACCCTCCTGAGGCCGCGCCTCAGACTCCTTCCCCGGGAGCCGCGCTGATCCATGGGGGATCAGTCCTCCATTGGCCAGGTCATCAAGGTCTTCTTGACGAATCGTTGAGCGGATCCAGTCACCCTGGATCCAGCCCTGCAGCAGGCCGGCCCTCGATGAAGATCCGCCTCGACCGGTCGCCCTTCCCTTCGCCTTCGCCGTTGCTTTCTTCGCCCGCTCCAGGGCCGCCGTCTTATCTTTCACCATCGTCGCCGGCAAGACGCGCACAGGGCAGCGGCACTGAGACGGAAGCGAACGCGGCGGATAAGTCTAAGGAAGAGAGGAGGAAATGAGAATGCATTGTTCAAAAACCCCCGTCCGGTGCCTTATATGAGGTTACTTCCGAGTGACTGACTTGTAGGCCCGGGCGATCCTGTCAAATCCCGCAACAGTCGCGCGCGTGATACGTGGCGAAAAAGGTGGCACGGAGATCGAGGCGTCCCTACCTTATCCCATCCGATTACTGCGGCCTCCTCCGCCCCGCGCGCTTCCCAAAATTCAAATCCCGCTAAATCCGCGAGCTGCAGAGCAACTCGTCATACGGAAGATTTCCTCCGCTCTGTCGTTCGGAGTTCTCCAAGTAAAGAAATTCACTCAACGGATACAAAGAATGGATAAAGGCGACTGAAAAAGAAGTTGGTGCCGTCTCCAAAGTTCATTGATCCAGAACAAGACATACTCATAGCACGAAAATGGGTCAGAAGTGTGTTCAACTCCTTCCCCACTCAAACCTCGATCCATTTGGGGGCTAATGATGAAGCTATGTACCCAGGGTAGGGTCATGGACCTGTCCAAGATACCCTTCCCAAGGATATCTCTAGAAGAAACCACCTTTCAATCGACCCGGAAATGTTCCACTCGACAGACTCGAAGACACTCGACCATGAAGCCAACCACTCGACAGCCAGCAGACCTAAAGTCACTCTGCACGCAAACGGTCGGTCATTAAGTAGCTTTTATGGTCATCATAGCACTTTATTTGTGGCGTTACCAGTAACGCCTGATCTTAATGTACCTTAAACCCTGCATAACTGAGGGACGGAGGGGTCTGGCGGACTCTATATAAGCCACCCCCTCCTCAGTGTAAAGGGTTTGCACCCTTGTAACTCATACGCACATAATCCAGTCGACCGCCTCCAGGCTCCGAGACGTAGGGATGTTACTTCCTCCGAGAAGGGACTGAACTCGTAAACCTCTTGCGTATACAACTACTCCATAGCTAGGATCTTTCCTCTCCGTTCCTACCCCCCTACATTACTGTCAGACTTAGAACCACGACAAAAGCCACGAGGCAGGGAGGCGCGCCCTACCCCCTGAGCGCTCCCCCACCCTCGTGGGCCCCTCGTGGCTCCCCTGACCAACTTATTTTGCCTATATATGTCCTTATACCCTAAAAACATCGGGGAACACAATAGATTGGGAGTTCCGCTGCTAAAAACCTCTCGGGAGCCTGTTCCGGCACCCTGCCAGAGGGGGAATCCATCACCGGTGGCCATCTTCATCATCCCGGCGCTCTCCATGACGAGGAGGGAGTAGTTCATCCTCGGGGCTTAGGGTATGTACCAGTAGCTATGTGTTTGATCTCACTCTCTTGTGTTCTTGAGGTGATACGATCTTGATGTATCGCGAGCTTTGCTATTATAGTTGGATCTTATGATGTTTCTCCCCCTCTACTCTCTTGTGATGAATTGAGTTTTCCTCTTGAAGTTATCTTGTCGGATTGAGTCTTTAAGGATTTGAGAACACTTGATGTATGTCTTGCCGTGCTTATCTGTGGTGACAATCGGATATTCACGTGATCTACTTGATGTATGTTTTGGTGATCAACTTGCGGGTTCAATGAACTTATGCATAGGGGTTGGCACATGTTTTCGTCTTGACTCTCCGGTACAAACTTTGGGGCACTCTTTGATGTACTTTGTGTTGGTTGAATAGTTGAGTCCGAGATTGTGTGATGCATATCGTATAATCATGCCCACGGATACTTGAGGTGACATTGGAATATCTAGGTGACATTAGGGTTTTGGTTGATTTGTGTCTTAAGGTGTTATTCTAGTACAAACTCTATGATAGATCGAACGAAAAGAATAGCTTCGTGTTATTTTACTACGGACTCTTGAATAGATCGAGCAGAAAGGATAACTTTGAGGTGGTTTCATACCCTACCATAATCTCTTCGTTTGTTCTCCGCTATTAGTGACTTTGGAGTGACTCTTTGTTGCATGTTGAGGGATAGTTATGTGATCCATTTATGTTATTATTGTTGAGAGAACTTGCCCTAGTGAAAGTATGAACCCTAGGCCTTGTTTCCTAGCATTGTAGTACCGTTTACGCTCACTTTTATCATTAGTGACCTTGCTGTTTTTATATTTTCGGATTACAAAAACCTATATCTATCATCCATATTGCACTTGTATCACCATCTCTTCGCCGAACTAGTGCACCTATACAATTTGCCATTGTATTGGGTGTGTTGGGGACACAAGAGACTCTTTGTTATTTGGTTGCAGGGTTGTTTGAGAGAGACCATCTTCATCCTACGCCTCCCACGGATTGATAAACCTTAGGTCATCCACTTGAGGAAAATTTGCTATTGTCCTACAAACCTCTGCACTTGGAGGCCCAACAACGTCTACAAGAAGAAGGTTGTGTAGTAGACATCAAGTTCTTTTCTGGCGCCGTTGCCGGGGAGGTGAGTGCTTGAAGGTATATCTTTAGATCTTGGAATTGAATCTTTTTGTTTCTTGTTTTATCACTAGTTTAGTTTATAAAAGAAAATTACAAAAAAATGGAATTGAGTTTGTCTCATACGCTTCATCTTTTTAATATCTTTCGTAAGTATGATGCTAAAGTGCTAGTAGAAGAAGTCTATAAAATGTTTGATACTAAATCTTTGAATGATGACTATGATTGCAATGTTGTTAGTATGAACTCTTTGAATATCCATAGTACTAATGATGATTGCACTAGTTATGATTAAAAGGTCTCCTATAAGCATGTCAATTTTTGTGGAGAGCATTGGGTTTGCATGGACACACCAAATAGAGAAGATAGATATTGCAAGAGGCATGTGAGTGCTGAAAATTTATATGTGAGTGCTGAAAATGTGAGTGCTGAAAATTTTTATTTCCTTTGCCGTACATGTGAACTTTGCAATGAAAGTGGTCATTTACATCTCCGATGCAAATCGTTTCATGATTGAATCATGTCCAAAAATTGTGATGATTTGATCTCCCTTGCACATTATAATGAACTTAGTTTGCTTATGGGTTGTGAAGAAATGAAACGTTTAATTAAGCATCTTCCAGAATTTGCCCGTTATAAACTTCTTGATTTTGATCTAGAGAAGCATCTTCCGAAATTTGCCCGTTATAAACTTCTTGCATTGAAATCCTTATATTGCCAATTACCTAAAGAAAAGAAAGCAAATAGAAGATGAAGAGAATACTAATGAAAGGGAAGAAACTTCTCATTATCCTCCTATTATTTCTTATGATGAACCAGGTAACGAGGAGGAGCTTTCTATTCAACCAATCTCATCAATAAGGAGATCAAAGAAGAGGGTTGAATCCACACATGATGAGAAGAAGAAAAATAAAAAACGGAGAAGCAAAGGTAAAAAGGTATCCCTCCCAAATGATGTTGCTCCCGCTACTCTTTTGTGATGATGATAATTGCTATACTATTGGTGCTATCCATACTATTAATGATGAGAGTGATTATGCTTATGATATGAAAAGGCCCAAGCTTGGGGAAGCTATGTTTGATGAGGATGACATATTTGAGAATATATTTGCTGCAATTAATGTTTGTCCCAAGCTTGGGGATTCTATGTTTAGTGAAGATGATATTTTTAGCCTCCCACGTTTTGATATGCAAAGTTGTTATGATGATAGCATGCCTCTTACCTATGATGATTATATTGATGAAAGTGGGTTTGGAAGAGTGTCAACTTTAGGAAGTAATGATCCCGCTATTTTGGAGGATGTTGAATCTTATTGTGACGAATATGAAAGTGGATTTGGAAGAGTGTCAACTTTATTTAGTGATGATTCCACTATCTTGGAAGAGGTTTCAATCGATTATGATGAGAACAAAGTTGCTACTTATGATGATTATTGTGATGAAACTTATGCTTTAAAAAGTAGTGATGATTATATTTATAAAAATTGTCATGATTATGATTACCATTTTTCTGAACATTACTCTTTTAATGTGGAAACAATTTATAGTATTCGAGTCTCTTATGATACTCCCACTATCCCTAATGAGAAGAATTTTGCTTATGTGGAGAGTAGTAAATTTTCTATGCAAGTCGATCATGGAAAGAATGCTTTAGGTGCTGGTTATATTGTTGAATTCATTCATGATGCTACTGAAATTTATTATGAGGGAGGAACATATGCTTGTAGGAATTGCAATAATATCAAGTTTCCTCTCTATATGTTGAAAATCTTGAAGTTATGCTTGTTTTGCCTTTCTATGCTAGTTGATTATTGTTCCCATAAGTTGTTTGCTCACAAAATACCTATGCATAGGAAGTGGGTTAGGCTTAAATGTGCTATTCATGTGCTTCATGATGCTCCCGTTATGTTTCAATTCTTATCTTTTACGTGAGCATCATTGTCATCATCATGCCTAGCTAGAAAGGCATTAAAGAAAAGCGATTGTTGGGAGACAACCCAATATTTATCCCTATTGTTTTTGTGTGTTCACATGATTATGCTACTATAGTAATCATGTTTTATATCTTTTGTTTCAATAAAGTGCCAAGTAAGACCTTTAGGATAGCTTACGGTGAAAGTTGTGTTGATCCTGCTGAGAATCAGAAACTTTTGCACCCAGTAAATTAGTTTTGATAATTCACATAAACGTGATTTTGATCTGATCCTTTTTTTTATGGATTGGTACACAAATTGCGCAGGTCTACCAAATTTGGTAGGATTTTTGGAGTTTCAGAAGTATAAGTTTGATACAGATTACTACAGACTGTTCTGTTTTTGACAGATTCTATTTGATGAATCTATGAGTAGTATCGGAGGGTATGAACCATAGAGAAGTTGGAATACAGTAGGTTTAACACCAATATGAATTTAGAATAAGTTCACAACAGTACCTAAGTGGTGATTTATTTTCTTATACTAACGGAGCTTACGAGTTTTCTGTTGAGTTTTGTGTTGTGAAGTTTTCAAGTTTTGGGTAAAGAATCGATGGACTATGGAATAAGGAGTGGAAAGAGCCTAAGCTTGGGGATGCCAAAGGCACCCCAAGGTAGTATTCAAGGACAACCAAGAGCCTAAGCTTGGGGATGCCCCGGATGGCATCCCCTCTTTCGTCTTCATCCATCGGTAACTTTACTTGGAGCTATATTTTTATTCACCACATGATATGTGTTTTGCTTGGAGCGTCATTTTGTTATCTTTTGTTTTTGCTTGCTGTTTGAATAAAATACCAAGATCTGAAATTCTTAAATGAGAGAGAGTCTTCACATAGCTACATAATTATTTAATTACTCATTGATCTTCACTTATATCTTTTTGGAGTAGTTTGTCATTTACTCGTGTGCTTCACTTATATCCTATAAGTAAATGGTTGAATGAGTTGAATGTTATCAATATGAAATCATACATGTTTCATATGCTTATCCCATGGGGAATAATGACTTAACTTATAAGAAGTAGAGGTGGTAAATTTATTGAAGGTTAGCAAACATTGTATTGGTCATTCGAACAATTCATGAAAGAATATTGAAGGAAGAGAGGTTTCACATGTAAATATACTATCTTAGACATCTTCTATGATTGTGAGCCCCATTAATTATTTCCAAACCTGAGCAAATTAGTTGAAATTGGACAAGGAAGACAACATAATGAGTTATGCTTGGGTATATTTGTATAGAAGTTATATTGTTATAGATCCTCCAACATGTGGTGCTTGCTATTTAGAATCCTTTGCTAGCCAAAATATCTGTACTAAGCGGGAATACTGGTTGTGCATCCAAATCCCTTGAACCAAGTTTCTTCCATGAGTGTCCACCATACCTACCTATATGTGGTATTTACCTGCCGTTCCAAGTAAATTTGCATGTGCCAAACTCTAAACCTTCAAATAATAATCTATTTTGTATGCCCGAATCGCTCACGTAGCAACTAGGGGCTGTTAGTATCTTCCATGCTAGGTGGATTATTCTCACGATGAGTGGACTCCGCTCATCATTCACGAGAAAAATGGCTGGTAACTGGGATGCCTAGTCCCATGATCAAAAAATTGAAATCAAAGAAGAATAATTGCAAACAAAACTCCCCCAAGATTGATGTTAGTTGTTGGCACCCGTTGTTTCGGGCAAGCCATGGATTGATGATTGTTGGTGGGGGGGAGTAAAAACTTTACCATTCTATTTGGTAACCGCCTATAATGTATGTAGTATGTAAGATACTGGGAACTCTTGGTTGTATGTTGACAATGAGATCATACCTCTCAAAATTATTTATCTCTATTTCAAAATTGAGCTCTGGCACCTCTGCAAATCCCTGCTTCCCTCTGCAAAGGGCCTATCTCTTACTTTTCTGCAAGAGTCAGTAGTATTCCTTCTCATTCCTACCAACTCTTTAGTTGGCAAGTGTAACGCCCCGGATCCGATGCGCCAGGTGTCTGCCAGTTGTTTGCCGTCGTTACCATGTCATTTGCTTGCGTGTTGCATTTTATCATGTCAGCATGTGCATCTCATTTTGCATATGTGTTTGCCTCATGCATCCGAGCATTTTCCCCGTTGTCCATTTTGCAATCCGGCACTCCTATGTCCTCCGACGTCCCCCTGTTTTCTCTTGTTGTGAGCGGGTGTTAAACATTCTCGGAATGGACAGTGATTTGCCAAGCGGCCTTGGTACACCACCGGTAGACCGCCTGTCAAGTTTTGTGCCATTTGGAGTATATTTGATACTCCAACGGTTAACCGGGGTACCGTAAAAGCCTCTTTTGTGTGCAGCCCAACACCCATCCAAAGTAGCCCAATAACCCATCCAAACTGTAACGCCCCAAGACCGACGCTCCAGATGCCTTCCATGTTTTCCGAGTTTCGCCGTGTGTTTTATTTGCTTGTTGCATTGCATCATGTCATCTCTTGCATTGCATCGTTTCATCATGCCATCATATCATTAATTTTTAAAACTCTTCTAAATAAATTGGATGGATTTTTTTCGATCCATTTAAATCGAGGGATATTCACATGGTGATTTCTCTTTAAAACATATTCAAAGTCTCCTACTATTATTAGGGAGCTATATTAAATATTTCTTTATTTCGGAAATCACCATAACACAGTTGCAAATAATTCTCCATGCCTTTGTTATCTCATTTCTTGGTCTCCAACCTTGCCCATAAATTATTTCGTCATTTTCCGGAGCTCCACCAAAAATCCGAACATTTTTGGACCTTCCTTTTATCAAGTCCTAGTTCAAACCCATTTGAATTAAATTCAAATGAGTTTTAATTTACATCTTTCAACCGTGGCCTTTCTATTTTTCTTGGAACGAGCATATTTTTGCGAGTCCGGGAAAATTATCCCCTTGCGCATTTTCTTTCCCTAACCCCCCCTCTTCATTTTCCTTCTCTCTAATGTTTTCTGTTAGAAATTAAGAGAGAGAGAGAGAGAGAGAGGTAAGCCCAGCCAGGCCTTTGGCCATTTCCTCTCCACCTGGGCCGACCCAACCGGCCTCTCAGGCCCAGCCGCCCCCACCAGCTCTAACCCTAGCCCAGTCCCCACGCATCTCATCTCTCCCTTCGTTCTCCCCCTGCGCCGCAGCGCACCGGCAACGCTCGATCCTCCCGCATCTCTCGCTCAATCCCCTCGTCCTCCCTCCTCTCGATCCCCATCTCCCTCTCGCCTCTCACCTCGCGCTCGCCCGAACCCAGCGCCAGGCCCCCATCTCCTCCCTGCGCGCGATCCCCTCGCAGGATCCCTGCTTCCCGCGCCTTCGCCTCCACCACCTTGCTCCTCCGCAACGCCCCTGCTGGCCCCGTGCCTGATTCCCATGGCCGCCGCCCCATGGAGTCCCACCGGCCTGGACCCGACCGGGAACCAGATGAGCCCCATGCCCCGCCTCTGCCTTGTTCGAACAGGGAGGAGGATGCGCCTCCGCTCGCCCTCATCGACCAGGAACGCCTAGGCCATCTTCGGGTTTTCGCCAAGTACCAGGAGGTTGATGACCCGTCAAGTTCATCTACGGATTGTGTACGACTACTTCCACTACCGAAACGTGTACAACTACTTCCTCTACGACCGCTATGAGAATGTCTACTTCCTCTACATCGTACTGAACCCGAACCGCTCCGAAACGCACGCTTCGAAGGTATAACCCGTGACGACCGCCCGTGAACGAATGCATGCTTGGTTGTATGAGATGCTCAAGTTTTGCACCGTGATCGAATCATCCTTGCGATGCCCCTCTTTTGCCATGCCGTCGACCCGTAGGAACCTGGTAGCCGGGATCATCCCACCATCTTGCATGACTCGCTCACGTCACACTTCCTTTTGCACCGGCATCTCCGTGAGCTACCGGAACCGATATGTTGCCGTGGCATCATTTTCGGATATGTTGCCGTGGCATCATTTCGGATATGTTTCCGTGGCATCATTTTCGGATATGTTGCCGTGGCACCATTTTTGTTCCGCCGCCGTGGCACCCTTTTCGTTCCGCCATGGTGACCCAAATGCTTCATAACATGCTCATGTCAACGTTTTCATTAAAATTGCATAAAACTTGTATATGTCATCCGCATCATGATAACAACATTTAAATGTTTAAAATTGTTGTTGCATTAAATACTAAATGACATGTGGGGATTTACCGGAATTGTTGTTTCTTGTTTCCGGCCTCATTTAAACTTGCCTAAATAGCTAGTTTAATTATGCTTCACCTCTTGCCATGTTTGACCACATTTAATATTGTTGTGTACCTAAACGAGAGTGAACTAAATAATTGATGTGGTGTTCCGTCAATATGCAACTCGTTGCATATTGAGCTCCACTTAATTTGTAGTATTGTTTGTTGCACTTTGCCATGCCATGCCTCATTAAACCGGACATAAATTATTCTTGTTTGTGCATCATGCCATGATTATGCTTGTGTGTTTACCATATTGTTTGCTTCTTTCCGGTTTGCTTCTCTCGTTAGCTTCGGTTTTGTTCCGGAGTTGTGAGGATTCGCTCGACTACGTTCTTCTTCCTTGCGGGATTTCAGGCAAGATGACCATTACCCTTGATATCACTTCTATCTTTGCTTGCTAGTTGCTTCGTTCTATCGCTGTGCTGCGCTACCTATCACTTGTTTACCATGCCTCCCAAATTGCCATGTTAGCATCTAACCTTTTCACCCTACCTAGCAAACCATTGCTTGGCTATGTTACCGCTTTGCTCAGCCTCTCTTATAGCATTGCTAGTTGCAGGTGAAGTTGAAGATTTGCTCCATGATGGACATTATTATGTTGGGATATCACAATATCTCTTATTTAATTAATGCATCTATATACTTGGTAAAGGGTGGAAGACTCGGCCTTATGCCTGGTGTTTTGTTCCACTCTTCCCACCCTAGTTTCCGTCATACCGGTGTTATGTTCCCGGATTTTGCGTTCCTTACGCGGTTGGGTGATTTATGGGACCCCCTTGAAAGTTCGCTTTGAATAAAACTCCTCCAGCAAGGCCCAACATTGGTTTTAACATTTGCCACCGAAGCCTTTTTCCCTTGGGTTCTGCAGACTCAAGGGCCATCTTTATTTTA
>NC_041383.1:284160256-284167723 GCF_002162155.2 Triticum dicoccoides | reverse complement strand
TCCAAACTAGAGCACCGTGCGGGACCATTCCTTGGCAACTTGGATTACGTCGGTACCTATACGCTTAGCTTATCCGGTGTGCCCTGAGAACGAGATATGTGCAGCTCCTATCGGGATTTGTCGGCACAGCGGGTGGTCTTGCTGGTCTTGTTTTACCATTGTCGAAATGTCTTGTAAACCGGGATTCCGAGTCTGATCGGGCCTTCCTGGGAGAAGGAATATCCTTCGTTGACCGTGAGAGCTTGTGATGGGCTAAGTTGGGACACCCCTGCAGGGTATAAACTTTCGAAAGCCGTGCCTGCGGTGATAGGCAGATGGGAATTTGTTAATGTCCGGTTGTAGATAACTTGACACCAAATCTGATTTAAAATGCATCAACCGCGTGTGTAGCCGTGATGGTCTCTTTTCGGCGGAGTCTGGGAAGTGAACACGGTTTTGGGTTATGTTTGACGTAAGTAGGAGTTCAGGATCACTTCTTGATCATTGCTAGTTCACGACCGTTCTGTTTGCTCTCTTCTCGCTCTTATTTGCGTATGTTAGCCACCATATCTGCTTAGTGCTTGCTGCAACTCCACCTCATTACCACTTCCTACCCATAAGCTTAAATAGTCTTGATCTCGCGGGTTTTGAGATTTCTGAGTCCTCGTGACTCACCAGATACTATCACAACAGTTGCAGGTGCCGATGATACCAGTGCAGATGATGCAACCGAGCTCAAATGGGAGCTCAATGAAGACTTTGGTCGTTGCTATGTTTCGTTTCATGTTGATCAGTAGTGGAGCCCAGTTGGGACGATCGGGGATCTAGCAGTTGGGTTATCTTCTTTTCTTTTGGCTTCGTCCGTAGTCGGACTATGTGTGTACTCTGAATGATGTATGATTTATTATATGTTCATTGTGTGAAGTGGCGATTGTAAGCCAACCCTTTATCCCATTCTTGTTCATTACATGGGATTGTGTGAAGATGACCCTTCTTGCGACAAAACCACAATGCGGTTATGCCTCTAAGTCGTGCTTCGACACGTGGGAGATATAGCCGCATCGTGGGTGTTATAAGTTGGTAATCAGAGCCATCCCCGACTTAGGAGCCCCCTGATTGATTGTTTGCTAGCATTGTTGAGTCTAGAAAAAAAAATGTCTCGAGTCTTAGGATTATATATATCGGAGAGTAGGATTCTTTTTACTCCTCAGTCCCTTCGTCGCTCTGGTGAGATCTCCTGACGTAGATGTTTTGACTTTCCTCTCCTCAAATTTCACTAATTTTGTTTAGGATCACGCGGGTATCTTGGAATCGTTCCGATGGTTTTGTGACGAGAACATTGTTCTTGGTGCGTCCTGTCTTTTATGTGGCATTGACCCGGGGAGTTGAGCTCCGAGGTGTTGTCGTCATAATTTTATCGTTGCAGTTCTGGAATACCTGAGTTTTGCCGACATCGAAAATCTCTTTTATGCAGTTGTTGGTGAGATAACCTCGACGCCACCCAGTACTGGGGCGGGAGTTCGGGAGTATTGCCATAGCTCGTATAACGGATGCTTTTCGAAGGTTGAGGTACATGATTTCTGAAGGTTTCTTGGTTATGTGTTGATGGATGGATACAGCTTGGATGTAGGAATTGCTAGTTTTGGGTGAGATATATATTGCTTCCCCTGTATCCCCAACACCAGATTGCATAACCAGAAAGTTTCCGGAGTTTTATAGGTGGGAATTCAAGTAGCTCCTAGAATATCTTTTCGACAGATGCATGATATGAGATTGGGGTTTGACATCTAGTGGTCCGCCTTTCCATGGTCGCTTTTACAGTGGTCTCGTTGTGTGTTAAAGAACCCTTGGCTATGCTGGTTCGGGGACACTTCGTATGTCATGTGCACTGCCTTGTACATGATGGTGCTGTACGATCGAGTCTGTGTGGGCCCCACCATGAAAACTTCGGACGGAATCTCTATCATAGGTTTGTTCTGGCTTATTCTACAAGCCAAATCCTTTGTGTTGTTTTATATGTGGTATTTGAGTTGCTTCGAAGTCAAGTGTTGATTCCACACCTTTCAAGCGGTGTTCTCGTATTTCTATGGGAGTACTAATCCTTTTGATCATCGAGATTGTCATGTCAATTCTTTCCAACCGGTGTGTTTCTTTTCAAGTGGATCCTATCATTTTCTCCCATCCGCAAGATCAATTCTAAGTTTTCTCAACGGTGTTTGTTTCATCTGTCCCAAGTTGCCTTTGTTTTCCCGCCCTCCCACCCTTTTTGTTCAAGGACTCAGATTTCTTAATCATGTATCCTTTTATTTGTGAGAAGTCTCTTCATTCATTTCTTTCAATGTTCTTATCCGGTGATTCTCAAGAAGATACTAACGGAGCTTCAAGTTCATTATTCTTCGTCTCTTTTCTTTTCCGGTGGATTAATTTCAAGTTTCGATGTTGATCATATCTCTTCCTTTTGGTTCACATATCTTCCCCATGTGAATTTCTTATCCAAGGCTCTCTTATTCATTCACCTTGCCCAGTTCATATCCGGAGTGCTCAAGATATCTCAGAAAATTCGAGTTTCTATTCTTAATCCTTTCAAGTTATTTCGAGGTTGTTATCTCATTCAAGTCATTTAATTCTATCGGTGCAATATCTATTTCAAAAAATCGTTCAGTGGTGTTTTCTTTTGAGTGGGCCCTAACCCACAGGTCTTTTTCCAGGATCTTACCTGACTCTTCTAATTATCAGGAGCGATTCTCAAATTCATTTCCAAGTTTGATGTAAGAATGAATTTCATCAGTCATATGCCTTTGTCCAAGATCTTCCAAATTCTTTCATCATTGATTCAACCTTTCTATTCTTTATTATGGAGTGTCTCAACAATTCATGGTGGTTCTCGTCATCATTCTCAGCATGTGAAGACTAAAGAAGAGGTTCTCTTAAATCTTGTCCGTTCTCTTGAAGATTCATGGTTCTAGCTTCATGCCATCCTCTCATAATTGTTTTCGATTGTGAGAATTCTTTTCAATCATCCGGAGCATTTCAGGAGTCTTTTTAGTTTCATTCTCCGGAGCCAATCGTCTTAGAATTATTCATTCTCAGCTTTCAGCTCCCGTTCTCCAAATCTCATCGGTGCATCATTCAAATATCCTCTAATCAGTTCATGATCTCTTTGTTTCTCTTGTATCTAAATCCCTTCAAGTATGTTCATTCTTTCCGGTGAATTGTTCTTTTGCTACTTTCATTTTCAATTCTTACGGTGGTTTGTCCAACATTCCTCTTCCGTTGTTATCATACCAATTCATTCGCTCTTTCTAAATCCTACCGGTGGTTCGTGGAAGACCTTCCCAACTTGCGCTATATCCCTCTTAATCCTTTCTACGAGAATAAGTAGTATGCCAAATCCATTGCTTGTCATCAATTTAATTTGATGAAGGACAAGCATACAATAAATCTTATTCTTATTTCCTCGAGGTGATTCAATTCTTTTCTTCCAGAGATTGTTCATGATGAAGTAATTCTCGACTCTAGTGCTTCATCTTTTCCTTTTCTGGAGTTCCAAGTTTTCTCGGTTATATCGTCGCGAAGCTTCATCTAAATCACCGCAAGGCTTCACCTTGTGTTTTCAATTTCTCTTTCTTTCTATCATCCTTTTTATTACCGGAGTTCTTCATGGAGGCTCTACATGGTGGTTCGTCAAGGATTCTTTTCATTCTTCAATTGTTCTTCAAGATTTCTCTTGAAGTTAAGATCAGCCAAGCTATACTCAAAATTAAACATGGTGCTCAACACATGTTTTGTTTTGAGGCGTTCAAGCATTCTTCTTCTTGCATTTTGAAGTGCAATTCTTTCTACCTTATCTTTTCAGGTGGTGTTATATCATTCTTGACAATTTCCATTCATGTTTCACGATTCACATGTTGTCAAGAACGAGGTATTTCAAATCCATCAATCCCTCCATTGGAGTTATCTTGGTATAGATTTCACCTAAAGCCTTCCCTAAGGAATGTTGCTCTTTGTGGTGCTTATCAATGATCCAAGTTTTCTCCTATCCTCTCGGCGAAAGCAGTTTTCATCTCTTCGTTGATCTCAAGCAAGAAATTGTTTCCGTTAGTGGCCGGTTGTCACCTCATAGTTCTGAGATGTTTTCCATAAGCCCACTACAAGCTTATTCATTTTGTTGTTGGTTTTTCCCAACAACCTCGTTGTAACCTTCTTGGAAGGGTGCTTTCCAAGCTCATTTGTGGCAGAAATTGGCATTTTATTCTCCATTCTGTTATTCCAATGATCTAGCTTCTATTCTTTCGTTCCGGAGGCATTGTGATGTTGCTCTCTTCACTCATCTTCTCGTATTAAGGATCGTGTTCTTTTCGTGCTTATCCATTTAACCGGAGTGTTGTGTTCTCATTCAAGTTCTTTTCATCTTATCAAGTCTTGCATCTCTTTTCAACCGGAGTGCTGTCCGAATTTGTTCTTCCTTGTTCCTTGTTTATCTCGTTTCAACCAGAGTTCCTTCTTGTCCATTAAAATCTTGATTCATGTCTTTGCAACCTTCAAGCTCTAATGTTCTTTGTTCCTCTTTTCTAACGGATTGTTCGCTATCTCGTTCATCTATGTTGTACTCTTTCTTTTCAATTGCTCAACTTCTCAAGGTTCTTTGGTTTCACTCGTTTGTCGAAGAAGCAACTTAGTTTTACCTCTTCTCTTCCTCTTTCGCTTCCCTCTGGTGCCATCCTAGATCTCGGGACGAGATCCTCTTGTAGTGGTGGAGTGTTGTAACGCCCCAAGACCGACGCTCCAGATGCCTTCCATGTTTTCCGAGTTTCGCCGTGTGTTTTATTTGCTTGTTGCATCGCATCATGTCATATCTTGCATTGCATCGTTTCATCATGCCATCATATCATTAATTTTTAAAACTCTTCTAAATAAATTGTATGGATTTTTTTCAATCCATTTCAATCGAGGGATATTCACATGGTGATTTCTCTTTAAAACATATTCAAAGTCTCCTACTATTATTAGGGAGCTATATTAATTATTTCTTTATTTTGGAAATCACCATAACACACTTGCAAATAATTCTCCATGCCTTTGTTATCTCATTTCTTGGTCTCCAACCTTGCCCATAAATTATTTCGTCATTTTTCGGAGCTCCACCAAAAATCCGAACATTTTTGGACCTTCCTTTTATCAAGTCCTAATTCAAACCCATTTGAAATAAATTCAAATGAGTTTGAATTTACATCTTTCAACCGTGGCCTTTCTATTTTTCTTGGAACGAGCATATTTTTGCGAGTCCGGGAAAATTATCCCCTTGTGCATTTTCTTTCCCTAACCCCCCTCTTCATTTTCCTTCTCTCTAATGTTTTCTATTAGAAATTAAGAGAGAGAGAGAGAGAGGTAAGCCCAGCCAGGCCTTTGGCCATTTCCTCTCCACCTGGGCCGACCCAACCGGCCTCTCAGGCCCAGCCGCCCCCACCAGCTCTAACCCTAGCCCAGTCCCCACGCATCTCATCTCTCCCTTCGTTCCCCCCCTGCGCCGCAGCGCACCCGCAACGCTCGATCCTCCCGCATCTCTCGCTCGATCCCCTCGTCCTCCCTCCTCTCGATCCCCATCTCCCTCTCGCCTCTCACCTCGCGCTCGCCCGAACCCAGCGGCAGGCCCCCATCTCCTCCCTGCGCGCGATCCCCTCGCAGGATCCCTGCTTCCCGCGCCTTCGCCTCCACCACCTTGCTCCTCCGCGACGCCCCTGCCGGCCCCGTGCCCGATTCCCATGGCCGCCGCCCCATGGAGTCCCACCGGCCTGGACCCGGCCGGAAACCAGATGAGCCCCATGCCCCGCCTCTGCCTTGTTCGAACAGGGAGGAGGATGCGCCTCCGCTCGCCCTCATCGACCAGGAACGCCTAGGCCATCTTCGGGTTTTCGCCAAGTACCAGGAGGTTGATGACCCGTCAAGTTCATCTACGGATTGTGTACGACTACTTCCACTACCGAAACGTGTACAACTACTTCCTCTACGACCGCTACGAGAATGTCTACTTCCTCTACATCGTACGGAACCCGAACCGCTCCGAAACGCACGCTTCGAAGGTATAACCCGTGACGACCGCCCGTGAACGAATGCATGCTTGGTTGTATGAGATGCTCGAGTTTTGCACCGTGATCGAATCGTCCTTGCGATGCCCCTCTTTTGCCATGCCGTCGACCCGTAGGAACCCGGTAGCCGGGATCATCCCACCATCTTGCATGACTCGCTCACGTCACACTTCCTTTTGCACCGGTATCTCCGTGAGCTACCGGAACCGATATGTTGCCGTGGCATCATTTTCGGATATGTTGCCGTGGCATCATTTCGGATATGTTGCCGTGGCATCATTTTCGGATATGTTGTCGTGGCACCATTTTTGTTCCGCCGCCATGGCACCCTTTTCGTTCCGCCATGGTGACCCAAATGCTTCATAACATGCTCATGTCAACGTTTTCATTAAAATTGCATAAAACTTGTATATGTCATCCGCATCATGATAACAACATTTAAATGTTTAAAATTGTTGTTGCATTAAATACTAAATGACATGTGGGGATTTACCGGAATTGTTGTTTCTTGTTTCCGGCCTCATTTAAACTTGCCTAAATAGCTAGTTTAATTATGCTTCACCTCTTGCCATGTTTAACCACATTTAATATTGTTGTGTACCTAAACGAGAGTGAACTAAATAATTGATGTGGTGTTCCGTCAATATGCAACTCGTTGCATATTGAGCTCCACTTAATTTGTAGTATTGTTTGTTGCACTTTGCCATGCCATGCCTCATTAAACCGGACATGCATCATACTTGTTTGTGCATCATGCCATGATTATGCTTGTGTGTTTACCATATTGTTTGCTTCTTTACGATTTGCTTCTCTCGTTAGCTTCGGTTTCGTTCCGGAGTTGTGAGGATTCATTCGACTACGTTCTTCTTCCTTGCGGGATTTCAGGCAAGATGACCATTACCCTTGATATCACTTCTATCTTTGCTTGCTAGTTGCTTCGTTATATCGCTGTGTTGCGCTACCTATCACTTGTTTACCATGCCTCCCAAATTGCCATGTTAGCCTCTAACCTTTTCACCCTACCTAGCAAACCATTGCTTGGCTATGTTACCGCTTTGCTCAGCCTCTCTTATAGCGTTGCTAGTTGCAGGCGAAGTTGAAGATTTGCTCCATGATGGACATTATTATGTTGGGATATCACAATATCTCTTATTTAATTAATGCATCTATATACTTGGTAAAGGGTGGAAGACTCGGCCTTATGCCTGGTGTTTTGGTCCACTCTTGCCGCCCTAGTTTCCGTCATACCGGTGTTATGTTCCCGGATTTTGCGTTCCTTATGCGGTTGGGTGATTTATGGGACCCCCTTGACAGATCGCTTTGAATAAAACTCCTCCAGCAAGGCCCAACATTGGTTTTAACATTTGCCACCTAAGCCTTTTTCCCTTGGGTTCTGCAGACT
>NC_041383.1:284158558-284160012 GCF_002162155.2 Triticum dicoccoides | reverse complement strand
TCCAAACTAGAGCACCGTGCGGGACCATTCCTTGGTAACTTGGATTACGTCGGTACCTGTACGCTTAGCTTATCCGGTGTGCCCTGAGAACAAGATATGTGCAGCTCCTATCGGGATTTGTCGGCACAGCGGGTGGTCTTGCTGGTCTTGGTTTACCATTGTCGAAATGTCTTGTAAACCGGGATTCCGAGTCTGATCGGGCCTTCCTGGGAGAAGGAATATCCTTCGTTGACCGTGAGAGCTTGTGATGGGCTAAGTTGGGACACCCCTGCAGGGTATAAACTTTCGAAAGCCATGTCTGTGGTTATAGGCAGATGGGAATTTGTTAATGTCCGGTTGTAGATAACTTGACACCAGATCTGATTTAAAACGCATCAACCGCGTGTGTAGCCGTGATGGTCTCTTTTCCGCGGAGTCTGGGAAGTTAACACGGTTTTGGGTTATGTTTGACGTAAGTAGGAGTTCAGGATCACTTCTTGATCATTGCTAGTTCACGACCGTTCCGTTTGCTCTCTTCTCGCTCTTATTTGCGTATGTTAGCCACCATATCTGCTTAGTGCTTGCTGCAACTCCACCTCATTACCACTTCCTACCTATAAGCTTAAATAGTCTTGATCTCGTGGGTTTTGAGATTGCTGAGTCCTCGTGACTCACCAGATACTATCACAACAGTTGCAGGTGCCGATGATACCAGTGCAGATGATGCAACCGAGCTCAGACCGGAGCTCAACGAAGACTTTGGTCGTTGCTATGTTTCGTTTCATGTTGATCAGTAGTGGAGCCCAGTTGGGACGATCGGGGATCTAGCAGTTGGGTTATCTTCTTTTCTTTTGGCTTCGTCCGTAGTCGGACTATGTGTGTACTCTGAATGATGTATGATTTATTATATGTTCATTGTGTGAAGTGGCGATTGTAAGCCAACCCTTTATCCCATTCTTGTTCATTACATGGGATTGTGTGAAGATGACCCTTCTTGCGACAAAACCACAATGCGGTTATGCCTCTAAGTCGTGCTTCGACACGTGGAAGATATAGCCGCATCGTGGGTGTTACACAAACCCCCTCCATGCTCTCGGTCGTTCGATCATGATCGTGTGGGCGAAAACCGCACCCCATTTGGAGTCTCGTAGCTCCCTATGCCTATATAAACACATTCTCCCCCGAAATTCGCGGATGATTTCCACCCTAACCCTAGTCTCCTCCTTCCTCCCACCGCCGGACGCGTCCACCCCGCTGCCAGACATGTCCGCACCGCCGTCCTCAGCCAATCGCCTCCCGCCACATCACCCTCTCCCTCCCCCGCTGTCGCAGCCCACCGGGCCCAGATCCGGCCCCCACCGGGCCCGAACTGGGCCGCGCCCCGCCGCCCGCGCCTCTGCACCTGCTCCGCCGCCGGCCTTCGTCGCCGCCTCGCCGCACCGGCGACCCCGCAGCCTTGCCGGAGGCCGCGCCCT
>NC_041383.1:284125312-284158122 GCF_002162155.2 Triticum dicoccoides | reverse complement strand
GCCTCCCCACGGCCCGTCCGCCTCCGCTCGCGCCTCCCCGGCCCCGACCCTGACTTCTCCGGCCGCTGGCGCCTCAGATCCGGTGAGATCCGCCGCCGCATTGATTTCCGTGCAACCCGAGTTTGACTTCGAAAATCTGCTAAGTCCCTGGATTTTGGCATCACATAGGCATCTTTGTCTTGCTGTATCTTTGTGTGTACTGCTCCATTTTGCATGCATAATATATCAAAATGTTCATGATGAGATGCTCTTCATTTGATTCCATTGAGCCATGCTTGTTTTAGTCCATATTGATGTCATAATCATCGTTGCGAGAGTGCTATATGATGTTAACCTACTGAAACTGTTATAACTTGTTGTTTTGTCTTTTTTGTTGCATTTTGTGTGTGCATTCTATGAGCTTGATGTCTACATGTGTTTTGTGCTACATCATGCCATATTTATAGTGGTGCAATCCATGTATTTTTGTGAGTCTTATAGTGAGTGCTTTGAGCTCGTGAAGTAGGGTACTTGCTGTTTCTGTTTTGCTAGTCTGTTTCTGCTACATCATGATGCTACGTAAACCTTCTGCTACAAGTCACTCTATGCATAATCTGGAGATGTTCACTAAGGATGTTGTATTATACATGTCATTCTATATCCGTTCATGCCCCTGGTTGCATTTATAGACTGCTGTAACTTTTTGTTATCTTGCTCCAAACTGGCTAAATAATGTTGCTGTCAGCCTGTTAACATTAAGTTCAATGTTGCCATGATTGTTGTTAGTGATCCAAGCATACTATGAACTTGCTCTTGCCATGTTTAGCTTCATAAATATGCCAAACTTACTGTTGGTCACCTTTCCATACCATGTATTGCTCTGTGGTGAGTGGTACAAGCTCACCAATATGCCTACTTATTGTTGTTCCTGCCATGTCTAAATCTGTCATATCATTTTCCATGCTTGCATGGATCCTACCATCTTTTCTGTTAACCTTTGGAATAAGTTCAGTAAGGGAGTTTTGTTCTTTGTCTTTAGTAATAGCATGCCATGCCTTTGTTTGCCATGTTAAGTTCCTGTAACATGTTGTTTGATAGATCTAAACATTGCAACCTGATGTTATTTTTGCTAAGTCTGAAACTGTTATGATTTGCAATCTTGGCATGTCCTTTTGAGCATGTTCTAGTGATTTCTGGAGATAACTTAGTGTTCATGTTTTGCCATGCTTTACCTGTACTTCATGCCCATGCCTTTTTTTATTATGTTGAGGTGCTGTAGCATATTGTTTTGATGCTTGCTAGATGCCTAGTTGCTGTTTTGGGCAGATTGTTGTTGTAACTTGTATAGCGTATGTGTTGAACCGTTGCTCCGTTTTGAGTGTGCTCTATATGAAACTTGCTTGATTTTGCATGTAATTTCATATTATCATGTTGCATCCATGTTTTGAGAGTGTTTGCTTGATGTTTGTATGCATTTTACATCAATGCCATGTTTAACTTGTTTTGCTCATATCTTCTAGGCCGTAGCTCCGAATTAAATGAACTTTATATGTAACTTGACTAGAATTTTGTGTAGATCATCTTGGTGCATCTTAACTTGCTGGTTAACAACTTGAACATAAGGTTTATTAAGTTCTGGACCAATTTCTAAATTTGCATGAGGACTTACCGGAATTGTTATATGTATTTCCGGCCTCATTTAAACTTGCTTTGATGCGTTGCTCTTGTTTGCATCATCTCTTGCCATGAGTAGCTTTGTCATGCATCATGCTTGGTTGTGCATCATATCATGTATATGTGTGGTGTGTTTACCTTGTTGTGTGCTTCTTCTCGATAGTTCCTGTTTCGTTGCGATCGTGAGGATTCGTTCGTCTACGCTTGGTTCGTCTTCGTGGCTTCATCTTCTTCATGGACTCGTTCTTCTTCCTTGCGGGATTTCAGGCAAGATGACCACTACCCTGGATCTCACTACTATCATTGCTATGCTAGTTGCTTCATTCTATCGCTTTGTTGTGCTACCTATCACTTGTTCTTCAAGCCTACCCAAATTGCCATGTCAGCCTCTAACTTTTTCACCCTTCCTAGCAAACCGTTGCTTGGCTATGTTACCGCTTTTGCTCAGCCCCTCTTATAGCGTTGTTAGTTGCAGGTGAAGTTAAAGATTGCTCCATGGTGGACAGGATTATGTTGGGATATCACAATATCTCTTATTTAATTAATGCATCTATATAATTGGTAAAGGGTGGAAGGCTCGTCCTTATGCCTGGTGTTTTGTTCCACTCTTGCCGCCCTAGTTTCCGTCATATGGGTATTATGTTCCCGGATTTTGCGTTACTTACACGGTTGGGTGATTTATGGGACCCCCTTGACAGTTCGCTTTGAATAAAACTCCTCCAGCAAGGCCCAACCTTGGTTTTACCATTTGCCTCACCACCACCTATACCTTTCCCTTGGGTTGGCCAACACGAGGGTCATCTTTATTTTAGCCCCCCCCCTAGGCCAGTGCTTCTCTAAGTGCTGGTCCGAACCGGGCAGACTGCGGGGCCACCTCAGGGCAACTCGGGGGCTGGTTTTACTCGTAGGCTGACCTATCCGGTGTTGCCCTGAGAACGAGATATGTGCAGCTCCTATCGGGATTGTCGGCGCATCGGGTGGCTTTGCTGGTCTTGTTTTACCATTGTCGAAATGTCTTGTAAACCGGGATTCCGAGACTGGTCGGGTCTTCTTGGGAGAAGGAATATCCTTCGTTGACCGTGAGAGCTTGTGATGGGCTAAGTTGGGACACCCCTGCAGGGTATAAACTTTCGAGAGCCGTGCCCGCGGCTATGTGGCAGATGGGAATTTGTTAATGTTCGGTTGTAGATAACTTGACACCAGATCCGAATTAAAATGCATCAACCGTGTGTGTAGCCGTGATGGTCTCTTTTCGGCGGAGTCCGGGAAGTGGACACGGTTTTGGGTTATGTTTGACGTAAGTAGGAGTTCAGGATCACCTCTTGATCATTGCTAGCTTCACGACCATTCCGTTGTTTCTCTTCCTGCTCTCATTTGCGTATGTTAGCCACCATATATTCTTAGTCGCTGCTGCAACCTCACCACTTATCCTTTCCATACCCATTAAGCTTTGCTAGTCTTGATACCCATGGTAATGGGATTGCTGAGTCCTCGTGGCTCACAGATTACTACAACAACAGTTGCAGGTACAGGTTATGCGATGATCATGACGCGAGAGCGATGTTTGCTTGTTTTGGAGTTCCTCTTCTGCTTCTTCTTTGATTAGGGGATAGGTTCCAGGTCGGCAGCCTGGGCTAGCAGGGTGGATGTCGTTTGAGTTTTTGTTTGTGTTTCATCCGTAGTCGGATGCTGCTCTTATGTAAGATGATGTTGTATTCGTGTGGCATTGTATGCCTTTTGTATGTATCCCTATCTATTATGAAATGTTGATGTAATGATATCCACCTTGCAAAAGCGTCTCCAATATGCGCTTCTATCCTTGGTGAGACCTTCGAGTTCCTTTAGGATAGGGTCGCATATTGGGCGTGACAGCAAGCATCATGTGTTGGGGAAAGATCTAAGCATATATGCCCATTCAAATATATTTGATCATGATTATTGTTGACAATTATCTAAATGATAAGTGAGTTGGGAGGCAAAACATTAAACCCCTATCTTTCTGTGTGTTCGATGGATGCCATTTGTTCTAAAAATATGCTTTGAGTGGTAGCAATAATGGAAGACTATATGATAGTTGAGTATGTGGGATTTGCTAAACCAAAGCTCTGATATAGACCCTTCCTGAAAATAAGATAAATTGCAATTGTTTGATGACTGAGAAGATAGTTTGCTAGTTTGCTAGAAAGTTTATGGTCTATGCTTTAACATTTGAAGCTTGTTACTTGATCATGAGAAGTTTTAAAAGATGAGTTGCTGTTATGACATATAATGGTGCTAGAAAAGGTGATTGAAATTATCATTGATCAAAATTATGCACCTACTAGCATTCACTCTTCATGAATTCTTTCTTTTATCATTTACCTACTCGAGGACGAGCAGGAATTAAGCTTGGGGATGCTAATACGTCTCCAATGTATCTGTAATTTATCAAGCATTCATGCTATTATATTATCTGTTTTGGATGTTTATGGGCTTTACTAAGCACTTTTATATTATTTTTGGGACTAACCTATTAACTAGATGCCCAGCCCAAATTGTTGTTTTCTTGCCTATTTCAGTGTTTCGAAGAAAAAGAATATCAAACGGAGTTCAAACGGAATGAAACCTTCGAGAGAGTTATTTTTGGAATGGAAGCAATCCAGGAGACTTGGAGTGCACGTAAGGGAAGCAACAAGGAAGCTACGAGGCAGGGAGGCACACCCTACCCCCCTGGGCACGCCCCCACCCTTGTGGGCCCCTCGTGGCTCCCCTGACCGACTTCTTCCGCCTATATATGTCCATATACCCTAAAAACATAGGGGAACACAATAGATCGGGAGTTCCGCCGCGCAAGCCTCTGTAGCCACCAAAAACCTCTCGGGAGCCCGTTCTGGCACCCTGCCGGAGGGGTAATCCATCACCGGTGGCCATCTTCATCATCCCGGCGCTTTCCATGACGAGGAGGGAGTAGTTCACCCTCGGGGCTGAGGGTATGTACCAGTAGCTATGTGTGTGATCTCTCTCTCTCTCGTGTTCTTGAGGTGATACGATCTTGATGTATTGCGAGCTTTGCTATTATAGTTGGATGTTATGATGTTTCTCCCCCTCTACTCTCTTGTGATGAATTGAGTTTTTCTCTTGAAGTTATCTTGTCGGATTGAGTCTTTAAGGATTTGAGAACACTTGATGTATGTCTTGCCGTGCTTATCTGTGGCGACAATGGGATATCCACGTGATCTACTTGATGTATGTTTTGGTGATCAACTTGCGGGTTCAATGAACTTATGCATAGGGGTTGGCACATGTTTTCGTCTTGACTCTCCGGTAGAAACTTTGAGGCACTCTTTGAAGTACTTTGTGTTGGTTGAATAGTTGAATCTGAGATTGTGTGATGCATATCGTACAATCATGCCCACGGATACTTGAGGTGACATTTGAGTATCTAGGTGACATTAGGGTTTTGGTTGATTTGTGTCTTAAGGTGTTATTCTAGTATAAACTATATGATAGATCGAACAGAAAGAATAGCTTCGTGTTATTTTACTACGGACTCTTGAATAGATCGAGCAGAAAGGATAACTTTGAGGTGGTTTACACTCACTTTTATCATTAGTGACCTTGCTGTTTTTATATTTTCAGATTACAAAAACCTATATCTATCATCCATATTGCACTTGTATCACCATCTCTTCGCCGAACTAGTGCACCTATACAATTTGCCATTGTATTGGGTGTGTTGGGGACACAAGAGACTCTTTGTTATTTGGTTGCAGGGTTGTTTGAGAGAGACCATCTTCATCCTACGCCTCCCACGGATTGATAAACCTTAGGTCATCCACTTGAGGGAAATTTGCTACTGTCCAACAAACCTCTGCACTTGGAGGCCCAACAACGTCTACAAGAAGAAGGTTGTGTAGTAGACATCACCCCTCTAGTACTTATTTGCTCCAATAATTCTTAAATATTCCATAAAAAATCCTTGTGGAGTTTCAGCTCATTTGGAGTTGTGAAGAATAGGTAGCTTGACGTAGCCTTTTCAGGTCCAGATTTCCAGCTGCCAGAATTCTCCCCGTTTGTGTATACCTTGCATATTATGAGAGAAAAGGCATTAGAATGACTCCAAAAAGCATTATTATACAATAAAACATCATAAATAACAGTAGGAAAACATGATGCAAAATGGACGTATCAACATCTTCTTAAGAGCAAGTGTCTTGACCTTTTGCTCTATAACTGGGTTATTCTATTCTTGGACGCTGATCGAGACTCTGTCCCTAACAACAACACCGCGTTGATGTATGAATGCGTCCTTGGTCCGCTTGGGAGCAATCAGTTGACCATCTTTCGTGATTTCTATGATCGTGAACCTTTCATCTTGGCACAACCTTTTCTTTGGGCCTCGTCTCCTTACAGAAGTTTGGCTCGATCCAGAGGGCTATAAAATAAGAAAGAAGCGTTAATATATGTACATACCAAAACAATTAATGCATCAAGTCAGCTCAGATTTAATTAATATATATATACCTCGCTGGACTTTGCAACAGCTCCCTCCTCCGTTCGGTCACCGGAGCCGTCATCATGATCTCCCTCCTCCGCCATTCTTTCACTAGAGCCATCATGATCTCCTTCCTCCTCCATTGTTGGATTATCAGAGCCATCATCCTCTACTTCCTGACCATTGGTGTCGTTGAGAAACAACAAGGGATCACCTCCAGCGAGGATTATATCCCCCAAGAACTGTTCTTATTCAAAGTCTCTTTCCATAGTTTCTGCAAATATTACAACATGGCAATATACAAACAAGAGAGATGTATTAGTGGCAAACATAGACCTAGCTAATAACAACAAGGAATCATATGCATATATGAGCAATGGATTAGTTGAGGACACTTTGCAAAAAATAATCGCCATGCAGGGAGGGGGTAGATCGACAACGCTCTTTCTTCTAGGGTTGGGGTGGCCTCGAGAGTTGGTCAGGCGAGCTGACCGGGAGTAAATTAGTAACTTTTAACTTGGTAATTTTGGGTGGCCTAGATAACACTCTTTTAACTCATTTAACTTGGTAAATTTGGGTGGCCTCGGCAACGCTTCTAGGGTTTGGCGTGGCCTCAACAACGCTCTTTTAACTTGGTAAATTTGGGTGGCCTCGACAACGCTTCTAGGGTTTGGGGTGGCCCCGACAACGCTTCTAGGGTTTGGGGTAGCCTCGACAACCCTCTTTTAACTTGGTAAATTTGGGTGGCCTTTAACTTGGTAAATTTGGGTGGCCTCGACAACTCTTCTAGGGTTTGGGGTGGCCTCGACAATGCTTTTTTAGTCCCGGTATGCATGGACTCGAGAGTTGGTCGGGCGAGAGGGGGTTGATCGACGTCCCCCTCATGTCGAAGTTACCGGAGTTTTCTATGAACAAAAAAATGCACATGACAACATCTCATCTCATCTCCACAAAACATCTCATACATCTTATGTCCACAAAAAATTCACACTAATTCATTTTAACTCATTTAACTGGGTAAATATTCTATGAACAAAACATATTCAAAAAATACTACATATCACATCTAAAAGAATTCTCTTCCATCTCCACGAAACATCTATCTATCACATCTAAAAAAACAGAGCACATTTCAAAATTTAAAACATCATGCATATTACACTTTCATCCATCTATCTATTCATCTAAAAAACATAGCACATTTCCACATGACATCTCATACATCTCACCTCATCTCATCTAAAAAAACAGAGCACATACATCTCATCTCATCTCATTATGCAACTAAAATTCATTTATCTATTCATCTCATCTCATTATGCAACTAAAAAACATAGGAAGAAGCACAACGATGGCCATGGAGGAGTGGCGACCATGGCAGCAGTGGCGATCATGGAGCAGTGGCAGTAGGTCCGAGGGCGAGGGCGCGATGATGGGAAAGGGTGGAGCTCACTGGGGGCGCGGCGATGGAGCTGAAGGCCGGCGACGACGAGGAATGGCTCGGGGGCGCATGCGGATACGGAGAGGAGGGCACGCGAGGAGGTCTGGCGCCAGCGACGGTCAGCAGGATAGGGGACGGGAGGGCGCCGGCGAGGGTGTGGTCCGGCAGCTTGGCGGCGTCGTGATGTCGGCGCGGCGTTGGGGGGAAGAAGAACTAAGATTGGAAAACGCTAAGTGTTGGCTTATATAGCAAAGCCTTTAGTCCCGGTTGGTGGCACCAACCGGGACCAATGCCCCCCTTTAGTCCCAGTTCATGCCACCAACCCGAACCAAAGGTCAGTTTTCGTCAGCCCAAAGCGCGAGAAGCAGAGACCTTTGGTCCCTGTTGGCGGCACGACCGGGACTAAAGGGGGGCATTGTTCCCGGTTGGTGCCACCAACCGGGACGAAAGGTTAGTATTGGTCCTGGTTGGTGCCACCAACCGGGACGAAAGGTTAGTATTGGTCCCGGTTGGTGCCACCAACTGGGACAAAAGGTTTGCGGCTGGCACGACGTTGGGCGGGTGTATGTTTATGAAGGAAATATGCCCTAGAGGCAATAATAAAGTTGTTATTTTATATTTCCTTATATCATGATAAATGTTTATTATTCATGCTAGAATTGTATTAACCGGAAACTTGATACATGTGTGGATACATAGACAAAACACCGTGTCCCTAGTATGCCTCTAGTAGACTAGCTCGATGATCAAAGATGGTTAAGTTTCCTAGCCATGGACATGAGTTGTCATTTGATGAACGGGATCACATCATTAGTGGAATGGTGTGATGGACAAGACCCATCCGTTAGCTTAGCATAATGATCATTCAGTTTTATTGCTACTCCTTTCTTCATGTCATATATATATATATATATATATATATATATATATATATATATATTCCTACGACTATGAGATTATGCAACTCCCGGACACCGGAGGAATGCCTTGTGTGCTATCAAACGTCACAACGTAACTGGGTGATTATAAAGATGCTCTACAGGTATCTCCGAAGGTGTTTGTTGGGTTGGCATAGATCGAGATTAGGATTTGTCACTCCGAGTATCAGAGGGGTATCTCTGGGCCCTCTCGGTAATGCACATCATATGAAGCCTTGCAAGCAATGTGACTAATGAGTTAGTTGCGGGATGATGCATTACAGAATGAGTAAAGAGACTTGCTAGTAACGATATTGAACTAGGTATGAAGATACCGATGATCGAATCTCGGGCAAGTAACATACAGATGGACAAAGGGAATAAAGTATGTTAACATTGTTGTCCGACCAATAAAGATCTTCGTAGAATATGTGGGAACCAATATGAGCATCCAGGTTCCGCTATTGGTTATTGACCGGAAAGGTGTCTCGGTCATGTCTACATAGTTCTCGAACCCGTAGGGTCCGCACGCTTAATGTTCGATGATGATATGTATTATATGAGTTATGTTTTTTTGGTGAACGAAGGTTGTTCGGAGTCCCAGATGAGATCACGGACATGACGAGGAGTCTCGAAATGGTAGATAGGTAAAGATTGATATATTGGAAGGTAGTATATTCAGACACTGGAAGGGTTCCGGAGTGTATCGGGTACATACCGGAGTACTGAAGGGGTTACCGAAACCCCCCGGGGAAAGATATGGACTGTATGGGCCATAGGAGGGAGACTAACCAGCCCACAAGGGGCTGGCGCGCCACCCACAATGGAGGAGGCCGAATTGGACTAAGGAAGGGGGCGCCACCCCCTTTCCTTCTCCTACTCCATCTCCTTCCCCCTTTCCCCCTCCGGTAAAAGGAAAAGGGGGGAATCCAACTAGGACTCCTAGTGGGACTCCTCCCACTTGGCGCGCCTAGGGCCGGCCTCCTCTCCCTCCCTCCTTTATATACGGGGGGGGTGGCGCTACCCCTTTCGAGCTCCTCTCTTATGCAGGCCTACGGGCCTAAACGTGTCTCTCTATGTGTGGGCTACTGGGCCTGCTGTGGGCCTGCATCCTGGCCCAACTAGCGGGTTGGGTTTCTAGTCGTATGCTGGCCGTGTGGCCCAGGAGGCGGCATTTTTTTAATTTTTTCAGTATTTTTGTTTTGTTTTTTGCTTTATTTATTTTCTTTTATTTCTACTTACAGCTAAATACTTAGAGTTTTTGAGTGATTCTTTTTTAGGTCACAAAAATTATAAACTTTCTGTTAGTGCCATTAGTTTTCAAATTTGAATAGTTTAAATTTGAATTCTCTGAAATTTGTGTGAGTAACTAGTTTTTGAATAACTTTACTTTAAAAATAGATTTTGAGTGGTTCTTTTTCCTGCTATTTAATATTAGTGTGTTTTATCATTATATTCAATTTGGTAATTTTAGGTTATTTTCAATGGGTATTTACATCAAAATAGATTTTTGTTATTTTAGTTTGCTATTAGAGTTTCTAACAAAAAATACTTTGTGAAAATTCTTTTTTCTATTAATGTTTTGAACAAAAAATACTTTGATAATTTTAGTTGCACAAATTTTATATAATTTTAGTTCCAAAACTACTAGAGGTTTATAAAATCTCTTTAGTTTATTCTTTTTGCTATTGAAGAATATTATAGTTTTGTTTTAGTTGATCATAACAGGATATTTTAATTAATTCTTTTTAGTTCATTCTTTTTTGCTATTAGGGTTTTATAAAAGTTTTCTAGTTCATTCTTTTTGCTATTAGTTCATTCTTTGAGCTAAATGACCCTGAAATTGAAAAGCACTACAAATGAACTGTGGAAAGGTTGAAATTTGGCATGGTATCATCTTTTAACCCAGATAGCATGTGCTAAAAAGTTGAGAGGGTTATGGCAAAAACTGGATGCACTTCATGTACAAAATGGACAATCTCTTTCGAAGTATCACAATTTCGGACGAAAACTCACCTATTACAAAGGGATTTCATTTTTTAACTTATTTGAACTCGAGACTTTTTATGTGTTCAAAATGCACCATTCAAAGCGACATCAGGAATTTTCAACCCTTTCTGACTTCATTTGGTATTTTTCATGCATTTACTAATTTATTTGAGCTAAATGACCCTGAAATTGAAAAGCACTACAAATGAACTCTGAAAAGGTTGAAAGTTGGCATGGTATCATCATTTCACCCACATAGCATGTGCTAAAAAGTTGAGAGGGTTATGACAAAAACTGGATGCACTTCATGTACAAAATGGACAATCTCTTTTGAAGTATGAGGGTTTCGGACGAAAACTCATCTGTTACAAAGGGATTTCATTTTTTGAACTTACTTGAACTCTAGACTTTTTGTTTTTTCAAAATGCACCATCCAAAGCCACATCATAAATTTTTAACCTTTTCTAACTTCATTTGGTACTTTTCGTGCATTTACTGATTTTTTTAGTTAAATGACCCTGAAATTGAAAAGCACTACAAATGAACTCTGAAAAGGTTGAAAGTTGGCATGGTATCATCATTTCACCCACATAGCATGTGCTAAAAAGTAGAGAGGGTTACGGCAAAAATTGGATGCATATGTACAAAATGGACAATCTCTTTTGAAGTATCAGGGTTTCAGATGAAAACTCATCTGTTACAAAGGGATTTCATTTTTTGGAATTATTTGAATTCTAGACTTTTTGTGTGTTCAAAATGCACCATTCAAATCCACATCATAATTTTTCAACCCTTTCTGACTTCATTTGGTATTTTTCATGCATTTACTGATTTTTTTGAGCTAAATGACCCTGAAATTGAAAAGCACTACAAATGAACTTTGAAAAGGTTGAAATTTCGCATGGTATCATCATTTCACCGACATAGCATGTGCTAAAAAGTTAAGAGGGTTACGGCAAAAACTGGATGCACTTTGTGTACAAAATGGACAATCTCTTTCGAAGTATCAGGGTTTCGGATGAAAACTCATCTGTTACAAAAGGCTTTTTATTTCTTGACATGTAACTGCAGTGATATTCTAGATCAAAGGCATCATCAGAATAGTTATGGAGAGAGATTCTTCGCTTTTTCTTCGCGTGTGTCCCTTGCTTATTGTGCCGTAACGATGGACAATCTTCATCGTTTAACATGGTGCTTGGGTCAGCCTTGACTTTGAAGGGATGAATTTCATGAAAGTTTTCATAATCTTCAGACATGTATGTCTTGCCCTCCACTCCCATGATGTCTCTTTTCCATGAAAGAACTATGTGGCACTTTGTATCATCGTATGATGTATTCGCTTCCTTATCTTTTCTTTTTCTCGGTTTGGTAGACATATCCTTCACATAGAAAACCTGCACCACATCATTGGCCAGGATGAATGGTTCGTCTGTGTACCCAAGATTGTTGAGATCCACTGTTGTCATTCCGTACTGTGGGTCTACCTGTACCGCGCCTCTTGACAGATCGACCCATTTGCACCAAAACAAAGGGACCTTAAAATCATGTCCATAGTCAAGTTCCCATATGTCCACTATGTAACCATAATATGTGTCCTTTCTCCTGTTGGTTGCTGCATCAAAGCGGACACCACTACTTTAGTTGGTGCTCTTTTGATCTTGAGCGATCGTGTCAAATGTATTCCCATTTATCTCGTACCCTTTTTAAGTTAATACAGTCGAAGATGGTCCCCAAGCCAACGAGTATAACTCATCTGCAACAGTGTTGTCACCCATGAGATGTGTTTGCAACCAAATACCAAAAGTCCTGATGTGTTCACATGTAATCCAGTCGTCACACTGCGCTGGGTGTTTGGAACGCAGAAAATTCTTGTGTTCATTGACATACGGGTCACCAAGGTAGAATTCTGTAGAACTGTGTAGTGTGCTTGAGACCAAGAATGTCCGGCCCTACATATTATTAAGTCCGCTCCTAGCGTGCCTTTTCCAGTCAGTCTCCCCTCATACGGCGATTGAGGGAGACCAATCTTCTTAAGGTCAGGAATGAAGTCAACACAAAACCCAATGACCTCCTCTGTTTGATGGCCTGTGGAGATGCTTCCTTCTGGCCTAGCACGGTTATGAACATATTTCTTTAAGACTCCCATGAAACTCTCAAAGTGGAACATATTGTGTAGAAATACAGGGCCCAGAATGGCAATCTCATCGACTAGATGAACTAGGACGTGTGTCATGATATTCAAGAACGATGGTGGGAACACCAGCTCAAAACTGACAAGACATTGCACCAAATCACTCCTTAACCTTGGTAGGATTTATGGATCGATTACCTTTTGAGATATTGCATTGAGGAATGCACATAGCTTCACAATGGCTAATCAAACATTTCTGGTAGAAGCCGCCTCAATGCAACCAGAAGCAGTTGCGTCATAATCACGTGGCAGTCATGAGACTTTAGGTTCTGGAACTTTTTCTCTGCCATATTTATTATTCCCTTTATATTCGACAAGAAGCCAGACAAGACTTTCATATCGAGTAGGCATTCAAAGAAGATTTCCTTCTCTTCTTTGGTAAGAGCATAGCTGGCAGGACCTTCATACTGCTTTGGTGGCATGCCATATTTTTCCTGCACATGTTGTTGGTCCTCTCGTGCCTCCGGTGTATCTTTTGTCTTCCCATAAACGCCCAAGAAGCCTAGAAGGTTCACGCAAAGATTCTTCATTGAGTGCAGAGCGGACCTCTAGGTCCTTCCAATAGGGTAGGTCCCAAAGTATAGATTTCTTCTTCCACATGGGTGCGCGTCCCTCAGCATCATTCGGAATAGATAGTCCGCCGAGACCCTTTCCAAAGATTACTTGTAAATCATTGACCATAGAAAGTATGTGATCACCAGTAAGGACGACGGGCTTCTTCCGATGATCTGCCTCGCCTTTGAAATGCTTGCCTTTCTTTTGACATTGATGCTTGGTCGGAAGAAATCGACGATGTCACGGGTACATATTGTTCCTGCATTTGTCCAAATATATACTTTCGATGTCATCTAAATAGTGTGTGCATGCATGGTATCCCTTGTTTGTCTGTCCTGAAAGGTTACTGAGAGCAGGCCAATCATTGATGGTTACAAACAGCAACGCATGTAGGTCAAATTCCTCCTGGTCGTGCTCATCCCACACACATACACCTTTTCCATTCCACAGCTGTAAAAGTTCTTTAACCAATGGCCTTAGGTACACATAAATTTTGTTGTTGGGTTGCTTAGGGCCTTGGATGAGCACTGACATCATAATGAACTTCCGCTTCATGCACAACCAAGGAGGAAAGTTATAGATACATAGAGTCATGGGCCAGGTGCTCTGATTCCTGCTCTGCTCCCCAAAAGGATTAACGCCATCTGCGCTTGAACCAAACCATACGTTCCTTCCGTCACCTGAAAATTCCCCCCATGTTCTCTCGATTTTTCTCCACTATGATCCGTCAGCGGGTGCTCTCAACTTCCCGTCTTTCTTACGTGCCATCGCATCAACTTGGCATGCTCTTTGTTTCTGAATAGACGTTTCAACTATGGTATTATAGGAGCATACCACATCACCTTGGCAGGAACCATCTTCCTGGGGCGCTCGCCCTCAACATCACAAGGGTCATTGTCGGTGTCAAAACCAGCGGATCTCGGGTAGGGGGTCCCGAACTATGCGTCTAAGGCTAATGGTAACAGGAGGCGGGGGACACAATATTTACCCAGGTTCGGGCCCTCTCTATGGAGGTAATACCCTACTTCCTGCTTGATTGATCTTGATGAATATGAGTATTACAAGAGTTGATCTACCACGAGATCGTAATGGCTAAACCCTAGAAGTCTAGCCTATGAGATTATGATTCTTGTTCTATGGACTAAACCCTCCGGTTTATATAGACACCAGAGGGGGCTGGGTTACACAAAGTCGGTTACAGAGAAAGGAATCTACATATCCAAATCTCCAAGCTTGCCTTCCACGCAAAGGAGAGTCCCACCCGAACACAGGAAGAAGTCTTCTATCTTGTATCTTCATAGCCCAACAGTCCGGCCCAAGTATATAGTCTGGCTGTCCGAGGACCCCTTCGTCCAGGACTCCCTCAGTAGCCCCTGAACCAGGCTTCAATGACGATGAGTCCGGCGTGCAGATTGTCTTCGACATTGCAAGGCGGGTTCCTTCTCCAAATACTTCAAAGTAGATTTCGAACACAAGAATCATGTCCGGCTCTGCAAAACAAGTTCCACACACAGCCGTAGAGAGTATAATATTTCACGAGTCCAATCCGCTGACAATTTTGGTAGCATGACATTACGTCATCACCCGGCCATTATTTTGAATCGTTTTCTAGCCTGCTACTCCACGTTTTGGGAGGCGGTTTTTACTGGCACGTCTTGTCAAAGCAGAGATCGTTTCCCCTTATTGCGGAATTTCCATCAACACTGGTGTGGGTAACCCTACCATTCCATTGGCATGATTCCTTGGGAATAGGCGTGTTTTAAGGCTGCGGAGGGGACGTTTGATATTCATTGCCTTTATAAAGGGGCTAAGACCTGTCCTTTTCTTTCCACGCCAATCCTTTCCTCTACCTCCCACCTTAAGTTCTAACACTCAAGGGTCAATCTAGTCTCTTCGAGCTTCCAGCCATGTTCGGACCCAGCCTTCAAGGCCGGTGGATGGCCTCTTCTATCACAGAGGAAGTTATCTCAAAGCTCGGGGAGGCAAGACACCTGACTGTGGAAATCCTCCACAGGCTTCCTGCTCAAGGGCAGGTTATTCCTACTCCCAGATCCAATGAGAGGGTCGTGTTTATCTCTCACTTCCTCTGAGGGCTTGGGTTTGCTCTCCATCCCTTTGTTCGAGGGCTCATGTTTTTATTACGGGCTAGATTTCCATGATCTAGCTCCAGACTCCTTCCTTCACATCTCGGCGTTCATCACCACGTGCGAGGTCTTTCTCTGTATTTTCCCACACTTTGTCTTATGGCTTAAGACCTTTAACATGAAACCGAAGGTAATCAATGGGAAAAAGCGGAGTGCGGAGGCGCTTCAATAAGCAAACTCACCACTTCTCCTTGGCCAAAGGGATCCTTCGCAGAATCTTTTGACTTATGGCAATAGTTGTTTTACATTACCGAACCCCATGGTAAAAAGTGGGCAGCTACACCTGCGTTTCGATCTGGCCCTCCTTTACAGCTTGCACCATGGATTAACAAGGGACTAGACTGGGGATCTATTGACGAAGTGCAGATGTTGCAAAGTCGCATTCGGAGCCTCATTAAAAAGGGCCCTGGTCTCACCAATGTCATGCAAGTAATGCTAGTCCGCCGGATCCTTCCATGCCAGCGGCGCCCTCTCCGTATGTGGGAGTTCAATCCGGAAGGTCCACAGACCCTTCAGCACTTCTCCGGCACAATGCTCATAGGGATGTGGAATTTATTCTTTGGCGCACAAAAAGAGTGGCCAGATACTACAGAAGACCTCGGTCCTGACTGCAATCATCCGGATACTCTAGTAAGTACTTGACTCCCAAACACAGTTGATGTCTACTACACAACCTTCTTCTTGTAGATGTTGTTGGGCCTCCAAGTGCAGAGGTTTGTAGGACAGTACCAAATTTCCCTCAAGTGGATGACCTAAGGTTTATCAATCCGTGGGAGGCGTAGGATGAAGATGGTCTCTCTCAAACAACCCTGCAACCAAATAACAAAGAGTCTCTTGTGTCCCCAACACACCCAATACAATGGTAAATTGTATAGGTGCACTAGTTCGGCGAAGAGATGGTGATACAAGTGCAATATGGATGGTAGATATAGGTTTTTGTAATCTGAAAATATAAAAACAGCAAGGTACCTAATGATAAAAGTGAGCGTAAAGGGTATCTCAATGGTAGGAAACAAGGCCTAGGGTTCATACTTTCACTAGTGCAAGTTATCTCAACAATAATAACATAACTGGATCATATAACTATCCCTCAACATGCAACAAAGAGTCACTCCAAAGTCACTAATAGCGGAGAACAAATGAAGAGATTATGGTAGGGTACGAAACCACCTCAAAGTTATCCTTTCTGATCGATCTATTCAAGAGTCCGTAGTAAAATAACACGAAGCTATTCTTTTCGTTCGATCTATCATAGAGTTCGTACTAGAATAACACCTTAAGACACAAATCAACCAAAACCCTAATGTCACCTAGATACTCCAATGTCACCTCAAGTATCCGTGGGCAAGATTATACGATATGCATCACACAATCTCAGATTCATCTATTCAACCAACACAAAGTACTTCAAAGAGTGCCCCAAATTTTCCACCGGAGAGTCAAGACGAAAACGTGTGCCAACCCCTATGCATAAGTTCATTGAACCCGCAAGTTGAATACCAAAACATACATCAAGTAGATCAAGTGAATATCCTATTGTCACCACAGATAAGCACAGCAAGACATACATCAAGTGTTCTCAAATCCTTAAAGACTCAATCCGACAAGACAACTTCAAGGGGAAAACTCAATTCATCACCAGAGAGTAGAGGGGGAGAAACATCATAAGATCCAACTATAATAGCAACGCTCACGATACATCGCATCACCTCAAGAACACAAGAGAGAGAGAGAGAGAGAGATCAAACACATAGCTACTGGTACATACCCTCAGCCCCGAGGGTGAACTACTCCCTCCTCATCATGGAGAGCGCCGGGATGATGAAGATGGCCACCATTGAGGGATCTCCCCTCCGGCAGGGTGCCGAAACGGGCTCCCAAGAGGTTTTTGGTCGCTACAGAGGCTTGCGGCGTGGAACTCCCAATCTAGGTTATGTTTTGGAGGTTTCAGTATTTATAGGAGCTTTTGGCGTCGGTCTCACGTCAAGGGGGTCTCCAAATCATCCACGAGGCAGGGGGGCACGCCCAGGGGGGGTAGGGCTCACACTCCACCCTCGTGGACGGATCGGGACTCTTCTGGCCCAATTCTTTTACTCCGGGGCTTCTTTTGGTCCATCAAAAATCGTCAAAAATTGTTACATCAATTGGACTCCGTTTGGTATTCCTTTTCTGTAAAACTCATAAACAAGGAAAAAACAGAAACTGGCACTGGGCTCTAGGTTAATAGGTTAGTCCCAAAAATCATATAAGATAGCATATAAATGCATATAAACCATCCTAGATGGATAATATAATAGCATGGAACAATCAAAAATTATAGATACGTTGGAGACGTATCAAGCATCCCCAAGCTTAATTCCTGCTCGTCCCCGAGTAGGTAATTGATAAAAACGGAATTTTTGATGTCGAATGCTACCTAGCATATTTCTCAATGTAATTTTCTTTATTGTGGCATGAATGTTCAGATCCAAATGATTCAACATAAAAGTTCATATTAACATAAAAATAGTAATACTTCAAGCATACTAACAAGTAATCATGTCTTCTCAAAATAACATGGCCAAAGAAAGCTTATCCCTACAAAATCATATAGTTAGGCTATGCTTCATTTTCGTCACACAAAATACTCCCATCATGCACAACCCCGGTTTCAGCCAAGCAATTGGTTCATACTTTTTAACGCGCTTCAGCTTTCTTAACCCTCATGCAATACATGAGCGTAAGCCATGGATATAGCACAATGGGTGAAATAGAGTATGATGATGGAGGTTGTGTGGAGAAGACAAAAAGGAGAAAGTCTCATATTGACGAGGCTAATCAACAGGCTATGGAGATGCCCATAAATTGATGTCAATATGAGGAGTAGGGATTGCCATGAAACGGATGGACTAGAGCTATAAATGTATGAAAGGTCAAAAAGAAACTAACTGGGTGTGCATCCAACTTGCTTTCTCACGAAGACCTATGTCATTTTGAAGAAGCCCATCATTGGAATATACAAGCCAAGTTCTATAATGAAAAATTCCCACTAGTATATGAAGGTGACAACATAGGAGACTCTCTATCATGAAAATCATGGTGCTACTTTGAAGCACAAGTGTGGTAAAAGGATAGTAACATTGTCCCTTCTCTCTTTTTCTCTCATTTTTTTATTTTGGTGGGCTTCTTTGGCCTTTTTTTTATTTGGGCTTCTTTGGCCTCGTTTATTTTTCATAAAGTCCGGAGTCTCATCCCGACTTGTGGGGGAATCATAGTCTCCATCATGCTTTCCTCACTTGGGACAATGCTCTAATAATGAAGATCATCACACTTTTATTTATTTACAACTCAAGAGTTAAACTCAATACTTAGAACAAAATATGACTCTATGTGAATGCCTCCGGCGGTGTACCGGGATATGAAATGAATCAAGAGTGACATGTATGAAAGATTATGAAGGTGGCTTTGCCACAAATACGATGTCAACTACATGATCATGCAAAAGCAATATGACAATGATGGAACGTGTCATAACAAACGGAACGGTGGAAAGTTGCATGGCAATATATCTCGGAATGGCTATGGAAATGCCATAATAGGTAGGTATGGTAGCTGTTTTGAGCAAGATATAAGGAGGTTTATGTGTGATAGAGCATATCATATCACGGGGTTTGGATGCACCGGCGAAGTTTGCACCAACTCTCAAGGTGAGAAAGGGCAATGCACAGTACCGTAGAGGCTAGCAATGATGGAAGGGTAAGAGTACGTATAATCCATGGACTTACATTAGTCATAAAGAACTCATATACTTATTGCGAAAGCTTATTATCCCTTGAAGCAAAGTACTACTATGCATGCTCCTAGGGGAAGGGTTGGTAGGAGTTAACCATCGCACGATCCCGACCTCCACTCATAAGGAAGGCAATAAAAAGAGCACCCCATGCTACAAATTTGTTACACAACTTTTACCATACGTGCATGCTACGCGACTTGCCAACTTTAACACAGGTATTTCTCAATTTCATAATTACCCAACTAGCATGACTCTAACATTACCACCTTTATATCTCAAAACAATTATCAAGCATCAAATTGATCATAGCATCCAATTCACTTTCTATGATAGTTTTTATTACACCCAACTTGGATGCCCATCATTCTAGGACCAATTTTATAACCATAGCAAGTACCATGCTGTTCTAAAAGACTCTCAAAATAATATAAGTGAAGCATGAGAGATCAGTAATTTCTACAAAATAAAACCACCGCCGTGCTCTAAAAAGGATATAAGTGAAGCACTAGAGCAAAAGAAAAACTACTCCGAAAGTATAAGTGAAGATCAATGAGTAGTCAAATAATTGTGTAACTATGTGAAGACTCTGTAACATTTACAAATTTCAGATCTTGGTATTTTATTCAAACAGCAGGCAAAACAAAACAAAATGACATTTCAAGGATAGCACACATCATGTGAAGAAGCAAAAACTTAGGTTCAACCGATACTGACCGATAATTGTTGAAGAAGAAAGGTGGGATGCCTACCGGGGCATCCCCAAGCTTGGATGCTTGAGACTTCTTGAAATAATATCTTGGGGTGCTTTGGGCATCCCCAAGCTTGAGCTTTTGTGTCTCATTAATTCCTTTTATATCTCAGTTTCCTAAATCTCGAAAGCTTCATCCACACCAAACTCAACAAGAACTCGTGAGATAAGTTAGTATAAACAAATGCAAAAACCTTGTCATTTTATACTGTAACAAATCACTAAAATTATTATCAACATTGCATACCAAATGTCTCTGCATATTTAATAATCCTATCCTCAAATAGAATAATTAAACAAGCAAACATATGCAAACATAACAGCAATCTGCCAAAATAGTACAGTCTGTAAAGAATGCAAGATTCATCATACTTCCCTAACTCCAAAAATTATGAGAAAAATACTGAACTGTAGAAGATTTTTCATACCTCAGTATGCAAAAAGTTTCAACATTATATCATTCTCTGACTTCTCTACGGAATTTTTGCAACAGCGGTAAACTTTCTATTTTGAAACAGCAACATGTATACTTGCAAAATAAGCATGGTAAAGGCTATCCTTGACATTTTTATTGAAAATATAGATAAAAACCATTATTATAAATAACAGGAAGCAAATACTAACAAAATAAAATGACGCTACAAGCAAAACACATATCATGTGGTGAATAAAACTATAGCTCCAACTAAAGTTACCGATGAACAAAGACGAAAGAGGGGATGCCATCCGGGGCATCCCCAAGCTTAGGCTCTTGGTTGTCCTTGAATATTACCTTGGGGTGCCTTGGGCATCCCCAAGCTTAGGCTCTTGCCACTCCTTATTCCATAGTCCATCGAATCTTTACCCAAAACTTGAAAACTTCACAACACAAAACTCAACAGAAAACTCGTAAGCTTCGTTAGTATAAGAAAATAAATCACCACTTAGGTACTATTGTGAAATCATTATAAATTCGTATTGGTGTAATATCTACTTTATTCCAACTTTCTCTATGGTTCATACCCTCCTATACTACTCATACATTCATCAAAATAAGCAAACAACACAATGAAAACAGAATCTGTCAAAAACAGAATAGTCTGTAGTAATATGTAACTCTCGAATACTTATGTAACTTCACAATTTCTACCAAATTAGGAAAACCTGAAAAATTTGTATACCAGTCCAAAGAAAAAAGAATCAGATAAAAATCATGTATCTGTGCATTATCAAAACTAATTTACTGGGTGCAAAAGTTTCTGATTTTCAGCAGGATCAACACAACTATCACCGTAAGCTATCCTAAAGGTCTTACTTGGCACTTTATTGAAACAAAATCTATAACACATGATTACTACAGTAGAATAATCATGTGGACACACAAAAACATCAAGGGTAAATATTGGGTTGTCTCTCTACAAGCGCTTTTCTTTGATGCCTTTCTTGCTAGGCATGATGATGACAATGATGCTCGTATAAAAGATAAGAATTGAAACATAAAGAGAGCATCATGAAGCATATTACTAACACATTTAAGTCTAACCCACTTCCTACATAGGTATTTTGTGAGAAAACAACTTATAGGAACAATAATCAACTAGCATAGGAAGGCAAAACAAGCATAACTTCAAGATTTTAAGCACATAGAGAGGAAACTTGATATTATTGCAATTCCTACAAGCATACGTTCCTCCCTCATAATAATTTTCAGTAGCATCATGAATGAATTCAACAATATAACCAGCACATAAAGCATTCTTTTCATGATGCACTTGCATAGAAATTTTACTACTCTCCACATAAGCAAACTTCTTCTTTATGGCATACGTATCATCACAATAATCATCATAAATAGGAGGCATGCTTTCATCGTAATAAATTTGCTCATCAAAACTTGGGGGACAAAAAATATCATCTTCATCAAACATAGCTTCCCCAAGATTGTGGCTTTGATATCATTAGCATCATGGATATTCAATGAATTCATACTAACAACATTGCAATCATGCTCATCATACAAAGATCTAGTACCAAACATTTTAATGCATTCTTCTTCTAGCAATTGAGCACAATTTTCCTTACCATCATTTTCATGAAAGATATTAAAAAGATGAAGCGTATGAGGCAAACTCAATTCCAATTTTTTTGTAGTTTTCTCTTATAAACTAAACTAGTGATAAAACAAGAAACTAAAAGATTCGATTGCAAGATCTAAAGATATACCTTCAAGAACTCACCTCCCCAGCAACGGCGCCAGAAAAGAGCTTGATGTCTACTACACAACCTTCTTCTTATAGACGTTGTTGGGCCTCCAAGTGCAGAGGTTTGTAGGACAGTAGCAAATTTCCCTCAAGTGGATGATCTAAGGTTTATCAATCTATGGGAGGCGTAGGATGAAGATGGTCTCTCTCAAACAACCCTGCAACCAAATAACAAAGAGTATCTTGTGTCCCCAACACACCCAATACAATGGTAAATTGTATAGGTGCACTAGTTCGGCAAAGAGATGGTGATACATGTGCAATATGGATGGTAGATATAGGTTTTTGTAATCTGAAAATATAAAAACAGCAAGGTAACTAATGATAAAAGTGAGCGTAAACGGTATTGCAATGGTAGGAAACAAGGCCTAGGGTTCATAGTTTCACTAGTGCAAGTTCTCTCAACAATAATAACATAACTGGATCATATAACTATCCCTCAACATGCAACAAAGAGTCACTCCAAAGTCACTAATAGCGGAGAACAAACAAAGAGATTATGTTAGGGTATGAAACCACCTCAAAGTTAACCTTTCTGGTCGATCTATTTCAGAGTCCGTAGTAAAATAACACGAAGCTATTCTTTCCATTCGATCTATCATAGAGTTCGTACTAGAATAACACCTTAAGACACAAATCAACCAAAACCCTAATGTCACCTAGATACTCAAATTTCACCTCAAGTATCTATGGGCATGATTGTGTGATGCTATGGGCATGATTGTATGATATGCATCACACAATCTCGGATTCAACTATTCAAGGAACACAAAGTACTTCAAAGAGTGCCCCAAAGTTTCTACCGGAGAGTCAAGACGAAAACATGTGCCAACCCCTATGCATAAGTTCATTGAACCCTCAAGTTGATCACCAAAACATGCATCAAGTAGATCACGTGAATATCCCATTGTCACCACAGATAAGCACGACAAGACATACATCAAGTGTTCTCAAATCCTTAAAGACTCAATCCGACAAGACAACTTCAAGGGGAAAACTCAATTCATCACAAGAGGGTAGAGGGGGAGAAACATCATAAGATCCAACTATAATAGAAAAGCTCGCGATACATCAAGATCGTATCACCTCAAGAACACAACAGAGAGAGATCAAACACATAGCTACTGGTACATACAGTACTAGAAAAAAGGCTATAGCTAATATGGACATTAATGACGCACCATGTATGTGGTGCGCCACTGCTATGTAGTAGTGGCGCACCATATATAGGTACGCCATTAGTGGCCATATCACTAATGGCGCAGCACACCCACGGTGCACCACTACTAACAATTTTTTTTCAAAACTAGTAATGGCGCACCAGGTGATAGTGCGCCATTACTAGTTTTAACTAGTAATGGCGCACCACACCCTCTGTGCACCACTACTAACATTTTTTTTACTTTTTTCAGAACTAGTAATGGTGCACCTAGGGATAGCGCGCCATTACTAGTTTTAACTAGTAATGGCACTCACAACCACGGTGCGCCACTACTAACGTCTCACGCACACAAACACACACAAACACCCCCCTGATCGCCTTTTAGATTTTTTTAAAAATGAAATAAAATGATAAAAGATTCAAAAAAATCAAAAAAATAGATGCCCATGTGTTATGTGTTCTAGTTGTTAGGAAAATTAACAAACATGAATTTTGAATTTTTTTGCAAAAGGCTGCCGTGTTTCGGTAAAATGGCCGTAACTTTTGCATACGACCTCCGATGAAAATGTTTTTTATATGACAAATCATCTACTCAAAAAGTAACATCCGAATTCAACTAGGGGAACCCCGTTGAATATTTTTAGAATCCCCAAAAACCTAACAGAATAAAAGATACTGGGCTTTTAAGATCTGGAGGCAAAAAATTTGAAAAAAAAATAAAAAAAGTTAGCAATGGCGCATCAGTGAATAGTGCGCCACTACTATTTTCCCGCCTTCACAATTCAAAAAAATAGCATTGGCGTACCAGTGCATGGTGCGCCACTGCTAAGTTGGGACAGAAGTTTAAAAGGGCCGGCCAGCCACTTACCCCTTCATTCTTCTCCTCCTCTCCTCCTCTCCTTACTCCAAAGCGACCGATCTTGACAAGGCCTTACAAGAGGCGAAGGAAGCTCGGTCTGAGTCTAGAGCAGCTCGGGAGGAGATTCAACAAGCTCAGGAAATCGCGGCTGGTAAGCCCTTTTTATTGCAAACTAAGTTTGGCGATCCAAAGTATGCCCCGCTTAATTAACTATGGAGTTCTCCAGATGCCTTTTTGGACCTGCCGAAGAGTGTTGCCAATGCGAATCAGTTTTTTCACGCGCAAGAAAGACATGCGACGGAAAAGCTATTCTAGTCGCAATTTGACACGCCAAAGCGTCCACTGCTGAACGAACAGATGGCACAGTGGGCCGAGCTCCACAAGATGTCCGGAACTGCCATGAAGGACGTCATAGCCCGGCTGTGGCCGACTGAGCCAATTCGGAATAGTTATTTCGGTTTGGTGCGGTAACTTGTTAATGCGGTGTCGTGTATCGATGCTGTTAAGCGGTCAACATGCATAGAAGGTGCACGGATGGCCCTTGCCCGTGTCAAGACGTATTGGGCGAAGATGAAGGCCACCGATATTGCAGCGCAGAGTCCACCCGAAGGCAAGGACCCTAACATGCCAAAACATTACTTTGAAGATGTCCTAGAAGGTGCCCTCTTGATAGAGAGTCAATGCTCGAAAGATATTATGTTCGAGTGAAATGTACGGAAATTGTAAAAACAATGTTATGATATGTTTGAAGGCTATGTTTATATACTTTTGCCCGAAAAGTTTTGGTGCCTCCTATGCGGCCGTTATATATATATATAATCTGGAAGTTTGGCAGTCGTCGGCTTCAACCCCCTCGCATAAACGCGGGGTCGTTCGGAAAAGCACTTGATCACTCTTGACCCAACGTCTTGGTCCGTTAAGGAGGTGTCAGTGCGGTCAACCAGGCAATTGGACTATAGGGCTTTAACACTTTCACTTAGCCATAGGAGTTTGACGGTGGGTCTATGATATGGCCCCTGGTACATACACAGTTTTCCGTATACGGCGCGTTTACATACGTGACCAAAAAAAGGTCCTTTGGTAATGCGGAAGGAATTGCAAAGATTCCACTTAGTCATTGAGTGGTTGACCAGCTCTCGCCGCATCATGACAGTCAATTTTCGGCTTTCTCTACTGAGGTGCTCATCCGGATGAACCAGGACACAATCGCAGTAGTTCTCCCTTTACTACCCTAGCCGATATAGTGGAACGTAAGGTAGTAAGCACAAGAGTCGGGCAACCCAACTATTGACCAAAGACATGATTCGGAGCTAATGCAAATAAGGCCAAAATCACGACATCAAACACTCCCTATAGGTGTTCGGACTTTACAATATACACCGGGCTGAATACAGCCCCTGGTGATAGACCCTGGTATCAAGGCACGTGTGGTAATCCGACGTGGACAAAGAGAGCAGGTGGTGCGAGCCGTATATTTACAGGTAATGCCGATAACTTTCTTGGACATTTTACATGCCAGGAAAGTATAAAACAAAGAGAGATAAAAAGGTTTACACAGGGTCTTAATCTAAAAAAGAAACCTTAATGCGGGGCCTTGCTGCACGTCTGCGCCTTTTTCTCCGTTGTGAGGTGTCCTTGAAGGGTATAGTGTGATGGACATTAGTAAAAAGGAGAAAAAACCAGGTAAAAAAATCTAGTGTGGCCGTAAGCAAAGCTGGTTCGTTTTAATGAACCGTGAAATATAACTTCTGGAGTCTGAATAGGTCGAGCCAAACTATGGACTTTTTGTGTGCAGTGTGCCCCCGTCGCCACCCAACACTACAAAAAAATACACTTCCGTGATGATACGTGTTTGTCACAGTAGGTCGCGTTTTTTGTCATGCATGTACATCCATGACAAATTTATGACAGAATCAAGATAGTCATACATGTGCTGTCGTAGAAGTGTTCCATGACATTAACAAAATTATCATCACAGAAGTGTCCACTTCCATGACGATAAATCGCGCGTCACAGAAGTGCTTTCGTCAAGGGTGACCGACACGTGGCATCCACTGTAACGGAACGCCGTTAAGCTATCGGGTCGGGTTTTGGATTCGATAACCCGTCAACAGCCCCAACCAATGGGGATTTTCCACGTGTAAAATAATCATTGGCTGGAGGAAACACGTGTCGGCTCATCGCTGGGACAGATGTCATCCACTCATTGGACAGAAGGCGCCTATGATACATCGACACATGGCACGGCCCAACAGAGGCCCATTCTTGTGAGAAGGTCAGCCCGTTTGACTTGGTCAAAACGTGGCGGGCCGGCCCATGGAAAGCCTGTTAACGGCATGTTCGCATATAGCCCATTTACAGCCCGCTAACCCAAGGCCCATTATGCCCTATTCGAATTAGGCCCAGTAGCGTCATCAGGGCCATCCAATATGATTCCAGCCCGTTTTCACTTTTGGCCCATGTATGGCCCATGACGTCTTTCGGCCCATATGAGGCCCTATGTAACTCTTGGCCTATTAACGGCCCGTGGTGAAACTGGCCCGTAATGAAAAGTGTATCACTTTACACGCATTAATGGCCCGTGGTGAAACTGGCCCGTATAGAACAGTGTATCACTTTATACCCATTAACGACCCGTTATTCCGTTGGGCCGTTTCCAGCCCATGTTATCTTTCGGCCTTCTCAGAGCCCATTTATTCTTGGGCTCATTTCCAGCATTCGTTTACTTATGACCCGTTACTGTCATTTTTTGCTTGTGGGCCAAATTCAGCCCGTGGTTACAGTCGGCCCGTTTGTGGTCCGTTAATATGTTGGGCCGTTTTCATAGCGTCATCAAATATGGCCTATTAACGATTGCCCATTATGGTCGGCCCATGAACGGATGATTCCAACTCTAGCCCGTTTACAGCCAGAATGCGGTCTGTTTGGCCCATGTTTGGCCAATCGATCATACGGACCGTATAAGGCCCATTGATGATACAGCCCGTAGAAGGCCCATTGTTTCTACGGCCCGTAGAAGGCCCATTGTTTCTACGGCCCGTAGAAGGCCCACTGTTTCTACGGCCTGTAGAAGGCCCACTGTTTATACGGCCCGTAGAAGGCCCACTGTTTCTACGGCCCATAGGCTGGGTGTCACTACAGTAAATATTAGCCCAAGGTTATTGTGGCCTAGTTTTAAAAAATAGGTTATTGCAGCCACTAGCAAACCATAGAAAAAGAACTGCACTGACTACAAGCAAACAAATAAACAAGACAACAAGGAAATAAATAAGCAAGCAACTTACACTAGGCTATCACGGCTATTACACATATTACATCCACTGGGCATCAAAGTTCGCCACCAGTGCGAATATAGGGAACACAGCAGCATATAAACGCCGCAGCAAAACAAGTCCAGAACTGTAACCACTTCAGAAGAGCTCAAGAAACAATATCCTGGGTACCCATAATGCTGGCAAGATGCTTAGCAAGTTTATTAACTTTCTCTTGTTTGGTTCTTAACTCCTCCAGCGCTTGCTGCTGCACCAGAAAGTAGGCATCTGAATTCTGCAGGGACTTCCTCAGTCCTTCGGCTTCCTGTCGCATAACATCTGATCGATGTCTTTCAACTTGAAGTTGAGACTCAAGAAGCCGAACTGATTCAGGCAACGAGTTCGAAGAGCTGGTGCCAGCAGTGGTAGCCAGTAACTCGAACACTACATCAAGACAAGACTTTGGGGTTGTCTCAGTGTCTTCAATATAGTTTTTATCAAATTTCTTGGAGACCAACAAGGATGTCTCACTATCTTGAACTTTATCTGCATTACTTCCTTTACCATTGCATAACAGGGTACTCTTCTCCAATATTTTATCCGTGTTCTAAAAGAGAAACAAACAAACACATCTCAGGTTTACAATGTAGTATATGAAACTCATTTTGGTAAACCAGTTTAGTAGTAAGGTGGACAGGATAACAGCATGAAACAAACATATATCTATGTAGTACGATCACTATATGGTCTATATCATTCTAGTTTATGTTGCCAAATCAAGATAGATACAGTTCGAATCATATATATTTAAGACAAAGCAGCATAGACAGAATATAAGTGTGGGAAACTACACAGCAATAACAACACTTGTAATGTGCATGGCATGAGAACATAACTGTTTATTCAATTGAAACTGAAATCAACATAGAGCAAGTTACAACAGCAAACAGCCAAACACGTTAAAGAAACAGGTTTAAAACATACCTGTTGCGCCATTGGAGTTTCAATTGCATCCTTCAAATTTGAAATTGGTTGGTATCAGTAAATACAGTGATGCAAGAGCAAAGTAGTATGAACCATAGCTACGGAACCTGACCTGAGAACAATTGTTCTTCTGCTTTAAGCATTGACTTCGGGTTCGGAGTGGTGGTCCTCGTGATTTGGGCACTGCAGTTGCCTTACTAACTGCTCGTGTTTGGGTGCTCTGTGGTGGAGACGGTGTTGTGTCAATGGGAACTAGGTGTCTATCTGCTGGGGTTGGGGTTAGAAGGGGTGTAGCTGGTTCTCTATCCAAATGGGTAGGGGTACAATCTGCATGAGTGTGGGTTATGTGTGGTGGAGCTGGTTCTTGGGCAAATACAACTGTGGTTCTATCTGCATCGACAGGTAGCACGATCTTTTCTGAAGACCATGTTTTTACTCCCACAGATACTGCCATCACTCCGTCCAATTGAAATGGCTGATAAACAAGAAAAGTAATTGAATGTATAGACATTGTAAGATAGACAGGTGCAATGGATAGTAGGGAAGAAAACAGGGCATGAAATAATTCACATTTATGTTGTCTAAGCAAACAGAATAGCAGGACATAATTTCACATATATGATGGCTAATTAAACAGGATAGCATGACACAATTTCACATGTATGATGGCTAACTAAACAGGATAGAATGTCATACTTCAAAATATGATGACTATGTAAACAGGATGACATGATATAACTATACGATGTGTCTATTAAAGTGGTTGGCATGCCATAAATCACAAACATGCCATCGATGGAAACATGATGGCATGATATAATTCACGGATAGAATGACATAATTTAAAATATGATGACTATGTAAATAGGATGAGATGATATAACTATATTATGTCTTTAGAAAATGGGTTGGCATGCCATAATTCAGATACATGCTGTCTATGTAAACATCATGGCATGACATAATTCAAATATATGATTTATATACTAAGGAAGTGAGCAGAGGGCAATCGCATATATGATGTGTCAACTAAGGTGATGGCATTCAATATTGTGTATATGATGTAAAAACTAAGCATTGCAATACAACATATGCATTATATGAGTAATATAACCCTACTAAGTTTGAGCATACACCTCAGGGGGATAATAGGACTGGTCATCTGCCTCCGAATCCTCCTCTGAAGAGCTATCTGTAACCAGCAAGATATCTGCTTCAGCAGGTAGCATTGTCTGCTCTGAAGACCTTGTTCTCACTCCAGATTTCTCCATCACCAATTCAAATGGCTGATGCACAGGAAGAGCAGTTGAATATACAAACATTGTCGACAAAAGCAATGAGAAATACAAAAAAAAGGATGGCATGGTATAATTCACATATATGACTCTTGCCTAAACACCATGGCATTGCATAATTCACATACATAATGCCTTGCAACAAGATAACATTGCATAGTTCACATATAAAATGTCTTGCAACAAGATGGCATTGCATAATTCACATATATGGTAATTAGACACTAAACAGGTGGCATTCACACAAAGCATGTCTAAACTAAGCAAATGACATAGAAATGCAAGATACCATACGCACGATATGAGCAACATAACCCTGCCAAGTTAGGGCATGCACCTCGGGGGGGGGGGATATGACTGGTCATCTGTCTCTGAATCCTCCTCTGAGGAGCTATCGGTACCAGCAATACATGCGCTTCATTTGATAGCATTGTCTGCTCTGAAGACCTTGTTTCCACTCCAGATTTTTCCATGACCGTGCCAAATGGCTGATGCACGGGAAGAGTAATTGAATGTACTAAAAATTTTGAACAAATTTAACATGTAACAAAAAAATGATGGCATGATGTAATTCACATATAAGATGACTGGCTAACTAGGGTGGCATTGCAAAATTCACATATATGATGCCTGGCTAGACAAGATGGCATTGCATGATTCACATATACGATAAAGAAACTAAATAGATGGCATTGACACAAAGCATGTCTAAACTAAGCAGATGACATGTTTAATGTATACAGTAAGCAATGCAAGGCACCATATGCATGATATTACCAACATTAGCATGCCAAGTTAGAGCGAAGACCTCATGGGGTAAATAGGAGTGGTCTTCTCCTTCTAAATCCCCCTCGGAACAGTTATCTTCCTCTTGATTACGATCCGAAATGGGTGGAGGGGGGCTGCCTTTGCGCCCACCATGGAACGACGTCTGCATGAAATTTTATTGCCACACAAGGCTCGTCTCTTTTGCTCTACATGATCAGTTCCATTGTGTACAATAACTGGCATGCATAGGAATAAAACATAGTGAGATTATGTAAGGAGTGCATGCACAAATCTAGAGTGATGGTAGCAAACTGTGGATAGACCCAAAACCAATGATAGCAGGCAGATAATAGCTTCAGTTAAAAAATACAGATAATGGCTCCTTTAATGTTTGTTTGCACCCAACATGAAACTCATAGTAGACACCGTAGATTAACCAGATAGTAGATAGATAGTACTGATTGCTGCCCCAATATGTACTCCGCAACCATTTAAAAGCTCAAGTTTCAGCATTAGCTTGGACCTGACTCAGAGTCTAATAGGTGAACAGGACGATAATGTAGCATGTCATCATATTAAGCGACGCATAACGTAAGCAGACACGGAAGAGTGCGACCTCTCTTGCAGACCTGTGTAGTCCTCAAGGTCATCTGCTCAGTTGATGATGGTAATGCAGTTGTCGTGGTTGCTGGCGGCGGGGAAGAAGATCTGAGGTGGCGAAAGACAGTCTGGAGAGCGGATCCCTGCTGTGGTGAACCCTTCCGTCGTTGGAGCAGCTGAGCTGGGGTGGAACACAGCGCCGGAGGAGCAGGACAAACCACACAAGGTTTTCTTTGACACATATTTGTAACAGAAGTAATTGAGTAAGGGCTTGTTTGAATTTGAGGATTCTAACAATGTAGGGATAGGAAATAGACAGGAATAGGATAGGAATGCACGTGCAAAATAGAGAATTTAAAAACACAGGATTTCTGCCAATCTCGGTGTTTGATTCACAACAATTGGAAGATCACAGGATGCAAAAAAGCATGGTGAGATTAAGTCAAACCATAAGAAAATGTACGGTTATAATGCTATTATGATACTATCTCTTAGTCTTGTGCTTGATGAATAGGAATATGAAAAGGAGGAGAAGTGGAAATTAGAATTCCTACGGTTTTTCTTTCAAGGAGACACTAAAGGAACAAATCCTAAAGTTTTCCTTTGCTCCATTCCTTTGCACCAAATTCATGAAAAGTAGTACCATAGGAAACTTTCCAATTCCTATGTTTTTCATTCACTTTTCTTTTCAAGCACTGGCGATTCTAGTAGGCAGGCTTGAGCAAGGAAAATCCTACACTAAAAAATTTTTTGTGGTACTTCTATTACTTTGGACCCAGGCCACTGCCATACTAGCTCAACTCCCAGGCCCATCGACAAATGCACAGCTCAAACGCACAGAGATAAATAATGATGGCGTTCAAGAGAGTCCATCACGGATAGCTAAGTTGCCTGGTACCACACTGCTTGTCATATATTAGAATAAAATAATCGTATTTCCCGTTACTACGAGTGCTCAGTGGACAATATATATAGCATGTAGAGTAAAAAAAGAGACGCAACAAGTGTATAACCTCTTTAGCGAAGCCATGTCGATCTCAGCGTGATTGGGTTGGACGGTGAGGATGGTCCGGCTGACTTGGCTGTTGGAGGAGGGGAAGAAGATCTTAGGCATCTGGAGATGGAGCCCGAGGTACTGCTTCGCTGTGATGGAGGGTTTCGTCGTTGGAGCAGCTCCGATGAGTTGTACGACGCCGAGGCTGAAGCAGGACAAGAGAGACAACGAACAACGTTAACCTGAGTGGAATTCTAATAGCATCTCCAATACGTGACGTAAAATACATAACCACAAAGTGCTAGATGTAAAATACATCAGCCGCTCATCTCTGAACTTAACTGTCGAAACTGAACTTAACTGTCGAAACTGAATTTTGTTGCCGAAACTGAATTTTGCTGTCGAAACTAAACGCACTAGCAAGGTGAGGCTACACGTCGGTCGACTGACTTTTTTATCTCTGGTCAGTCGATTTTGCAGCCGTTGGATATGAAATCAAGGGCTTGCAGTTCATCTTCAACCTCCACCCCCTTAGCTGCCAGCCACCACCGGCCAAATAGCAGCCCCCGCCGCCCGCGGCCGGTGGTGCACCGCCCCGCCTGCCCCAAAAACACTCCCCACCGCCGGTCCGCCGCCGCCCCGGCCATCCCTCTAGGCCCCCCGTGCCAAGCTTTTTCTCCGGCGATCCCCACGCCAACGCCCCGCCACCGCTGGCGACCACCGCCCCCATGCTGAACCCTAAGATAGATAGTAGGGTACCTCTCCGTCGAGCC
>NC_041383.1:284112866-284125142 GCF_002162155.2 Triticum dicoccoides | reverse complement strand
CCAAAAGTCGATTTAGTCGACTGAAGTGTAGCTAAATCAGAGCAGCATTGCAAGCAAGAGCAAGAGCGAGAGCAGCGCGAGAGCAAGAGCAGACCAGGCAGGGGACCGAGAGCAAGAGCAGAGCGGCAGCGCGAGCGAGAGCTAAAGCAGCAGCAGCTCCTACTGATGTGGACGTCGCCTCCGAGGGAGCAATGCCATGGAGGAAGTGGCCGGTGACGCCGCCGTGGATGGAGCCGCGCCATGTCGGCTCGGGACTGCGCGTCGGCAGCACCGTGAGATCGAATCAAGAAGAAAATATGGCGATTAGTGTACAACCTCTTTGGTGGCGCCGATTAGGCCGCAGCTTCATCCGAGGAAATGGTGATGATGATGCTCTTCCGGTGGTGCAGATGAAGACGGCGGTTTGGGAATGGAGGTGGCGCGAAAGACGAGGGGAACATCGGGGAAGCTCCTTGGAGGTGGAGGACGGGGTGGATGAACCGGCGGAACGATGAGATCGACGACGGATCCTCATCTGGTATGGTGGATGAGGGACGTCGAGGTGTTGCTGTGGACGACATTGTCGGGGAAGAGGCTCCGGCTGGGTGGCGGACGGAGCAGGGTGTGAGGTTTCGTCGCGGGTTTTCGCGGCCTCGGTGTACGAATGGGTGGGCGGATGGGATGGCAGTGGGGAACCATGGCTTAGAGACGCGCTTGTCCAAAATGTGGGGTAAGTTACAAAAGTACCCCCCACCGATTTGAGGCGGTTCTTTTGGTTCAGGGGTACCACGGGCATTTCGCGTGTCGAGATTTCACAGGAGGTGGGAGTTTTCGCGTGCGTTGTAATTTCGGAATAACAAGGCGCGGGTTGAGATGGATGGAGTTGTCGGAGCACAACAAGACAAAGATATATCTTAAATATTTCGGGCTAACAAGGCGCGGGTTGAAGAGGCGGGAGTTTCGCAGCATGATAGACAGAGACGCTAACTTGAATTTTCAGCATAACAAGGCGCGGCTTGAAATTTCGGAAGAACAAGCTTAACGTGTACCAAAAAAAGACAATTTGCACCTCAACACGCACAACACACACACAAAGACCATTTAGACTAGAGTAAGGTACACGTGCATTGCACGCATGAGATTTAGCAACCAAATTATGAATAAATACCACATTACATCATGCAAGCTTTGAGTCATATATGCATGTTGTAGATGTTCATTTAATTCTTATAGTTCATTTCATTCAAAATCATCTAGTTTTTATAAGAAAGCTAATCTATTTTAAGATTCATGGAATTGTGCCTTGTAAGACATAAAGTAAAAACAAATAATGGCAAATCATGTAGAAAAACATTTGGGCAATTCTGATATAGAAGATTCTAGAACAAATAAGAGGTGCTTGTGTTTTGATGTTTGTCCATTATGCTTAAGTTCAACCATGGAGTCTTCTAGATTATACATGTGGCGAAATCTGGTGGAATCTAGATGATATCCAACGGCCAATAGTGCTCAAATTTGCCATCTTTGGACCATCGGATTTGCCTCATCCAACGACCATCTTTCAAAGTTAAAGTTACCCGCACACAATATAAAAAAATATAATATATATATAGGGGTATAGATATAGATATGTGATGCGAAAACCGCCCATCATCTCCAATTAGAATAGTGTGTCCATGCACGGATGCGACGTGGCCAAATGATGTCTGCCATCAGTATCTCAAATTCAAATCAGTCTGACCTTGTTCAATGTGTATACATTACAACATGCTCGTTTCCAAACCACACCGCACAGATCTCCGTTATATTCATGCATGCATGGGTTACATCAGGATCTCTTATTCAAATATTTGAATTCAACTTTACATTGATTATGATCTCACCTATTCTTTTACACCCACACAGTAGTCTTCTCTTTATAATTGTACCACTAACTTTCTCTCATGCATGCATGCACACACACTACCAGTCGGCATTATCCATCGCACGCATGCAATCTTTTTCTTCAGGCCGGTCTCCCATGAAGGCACACACCCACACACATCCCCCTCTCCATTATATCGGGCATTCTTTATCTCACACGCGTGCATGCGCAACGATCGATGTTCCTCTATGTATGTGTGTATATAGCTAGGTCTTTCATAGTTTTCCACACAAACCGATCAATCGATATATCCAGTGAGGTCTCACCCTCTTTCCCACGTCCACATCGATCAATCTATACCTCTCTATATAGGATTAACATATATAGCTAATACACCCACATTAATTATATATCCAACGTCCCCCTCTCATCATCCATGCCTTCTGCTTCATCTCTCAAACACGTGCACAATGGCGAAGATAGGGGCAGTAAGGGCCCTGCCCCCCCCCCCTAACATCACTATATATCGAGGCTAATATGAATGTGATCATTACACAATTGCTGCTAAAATGGTTTAATTTCATGAATTGACCCTCCTCGTAAAGGATTAGCAATGCTTGGCCCCCTAGCTCATTTATTTTTCATGGCTCCACCACTGCGTGCAACAGCGCACGTGTTCGCCCCCTCTCTCTAAATATCGATCTCGCACTTGTGCATTCCTTCATAGTCTCCCTCCACTCGGCCCCTCGCACCATCTTCTAGCCCCCCACCGGATTTTGCCACATGTACAATCTAGCAGACTCCATGGTTGAACTTAAGCATAATGCACAAACCTCAAAACAACAGTGGTTCTCTTCTGTTCTAGAATCTTTCGTATCATAACTGCCCAAACTTTTTTTCTAGTTGAATTGCCATTATTTATTTTTAATTTATGCTTTACAACGCACAATTCCATGAATCATAAAATAGATTAAGGCCTTCTTTGATTCAAAGGATTCTCAAAAGAATTTTGGAGGGTTCTAATCATTAGGGATTTTTCCTATCTTGGTTGTTTGATTTGTAGGATTGTAAACCATAGGAATTTTTCCATATGATTCATTTGCACTAGATTTCATAGGAAACATCCCATCCACTCAAACCTCTTTGAAAGAATTCTGGATTTTTTCTATGCACAATCAAACACTCGTACAATCCTGTAGGATTCAAGACGACATTCCACTATAATCCCATGTTTTTACTATTCCCGCGTTCTTAGCTTTTTTATAAAAACTAATTGATTTTGAATGAGATGAACTATAAGAATTAAATGAAGGGCTACATCAGGCATATATGACTCAGAGCTTACATGCTATGGTGTGGTATTTATTCATAATTTGGTTGCAAAATCTGATGCGTGCAATGCACGTGTACCTTACTAGTACTTCGAGTATGTGCAAAACACGTAAATTAGAATACCAATGGCACACTACACAGTGTCTCTCTTACAGTTCGTGAAGCCACGTGGCACATGTGGAGGCGTTGTCGCGACCTCCTTGCGTGGATTGATCACAGTGACGTACTGTTGGTTCCAGAAGAATGTACTCGTCCTCCCTGAGCCATACTGGCGATACATGCATGAAGCGAAGATGTGCATGCACGCCACGCACGCACTCATTCCCTCGCACGCACACGCGGATACACGGGCGGACGCAATTTTGTACCAAGATCCACCCCATGTGATAATTTGACGCGTGTAAAGTCATTCACTTCATTGATGGTCAATTAATACAGTGCATGCAAATTGAGTGGACGTGAGGGCGGAAGAAAGACATCATTACTCCACTGCGCGCATGCGAGTACTTAAATCATGGGTTGCTAGTAGTACTTCCATTGGTCTCCTTTGTATTTTGTGCCAATTTTTGACAGTAACATAATATTTACGCATTTGAGCAGTCAGTGGCGGAGCTAGACCAGGAAGATTGGGGGTGGGGCAAAGAGAAAATACAACTTCTAGGGAGGGCAAAATCTCAATATTTTCCAATCTAAAAATCCCTATAAACAATTTCTTCAGTAAATTTGCCCAGGTTGGGGGGGCCATGGCACCTGCAGGGATGTACATAGCTCTGCCAGTGTGAGCAGTGTAGAACTTGAAATTTATGTTCCGCTAAACTCATCAGGAGCCGTTTCGGGCCTCGGAACCAAAACCATCAATTAATCTTTACCTTGTTCCCATCACATTCGAAAGCCTTCTCACATCTACTAGTATGTACCAAACCTGAACGTGTTCCCACTATGCAGGTATTAGTACTAGTGCTAGTACTTAGATTATAAAAATGGGAACTACCTAACCAAAAATTACCCTATCTTTCCTCCTCATAAGTGCTTCTTCTTCGTACGTCGTTGCCATGGCCGGTGAGCAGAGCTCTAGGTCGAGAACTACTCGTAACAAGGGAGCGGCAACCAAGGCTGCGGAAAAAAAAGAGGGCTCGCCGCCACGCAGAGACCTCGAAAGATCTCTCACGGGCAGGCGATGGCTCCCAGGAGCGCCCTAGCCGCGGAGGTGAACATGCCGAGCCGGCGGAGCTGGAGTCGTTATCCCTCGACGGCATGCCCGATCAGCTCAATAAGCACCTCAATAAGCAGAAGGAATTCGTCCAAGGCTTGATGGATTTGCTGAAGGAGAGCCTCCACGACATGCCCACTAAGCTCAATCAGTAGTGGGAGTTGACCGCCGGCTTGGTGATGCTGCTGAAGAAGAGCATTACCTCAGAGAAGAAGGCGACCGGCGAAATCCTGCGACTTCAGGAGGACAAGGCGAAGCTCTGCCACGAGATCGACCTGTTGAAGGAGAAGAACGCCGGCTGGAAGAAGCTGCATGAGAATAGTAGTTCCTCGATGAAGATGCTGCAGGCCCTCATCATGGAACAGAAGGAGGAGTTGGCGAAGCTCCGCATCGAGCACCCGGCTGCTGTCAATGTACGGAATGCGGCCGTGGAATAGATGATGAAGGCTCGCGTCGAGAAATCCCTCGTCATGGACAGAATGAAGAAGATGGTGGAGGAGACACGCAAGGAGATGGAGGTCGTGGAGGCGATGAAGAAGCAGTTACGACTCTGCGGCGAATTAGATCATTTGGGGTGATAATCTTCCTTCTTCTTTTGCTGCTGCGTTTCATCTTTTGCTTCGGGTGTTTTGCCGCACGTGTCATGTTCTCTGCGAGAACAATGGTTTTTTTAGGGAATGAATAGAACAATGCTAACAATGAGATGACTAGCAAATTAGATCATTTTTAATCGCCATATGGCACTGGGCTGCCGTGTTTCGTGCTCCTCCGTCGCAGTACTACTCCAGTGGAAAACTTGAGTATATCGTACGGTTCTTTGCTCCTCCTTGATCAGGTTGTCGGTGCATTTATACAAGCAGTCAAACCACAAGGCCCCACCTTCCAGTAGTAATGAGCCGTCAAATCACAAAGGCCCTCGCCTCTCGTGAAACTGACCAAGCTAGACTGCCCGCCCTCTAGCCTTTTAAAAAATGTATACTTTTGTACAACAGTAGTATCGATGGATTGCGCCATGGAGCAAAGCTTGAAATAAAAAAGGTGGTACATATAGAGAGCGCTCACCAAATTATGCATATAGTACTATTAAAAAGGCTAGTCACAATAATGGTGTCTAGCACAACCCACCCCTCAAATGAAACTAAGCACCCTGGAATTCTTTGACAAAACTAAGCACCCTGAAATTCTTTGACAACTAAACTGCTGGCTATATGATGTTGGCCATATATATTGTACGTATATAATGTGAAGAAACGAGTGGTAGTACTATACCAACTAACAGACGAAATGTAAGAAATACTAGTATGTACGTACTGAAGAGTTAAAGTAACAAGAAGAAACATAACATAGTTCAGCTGGGGGCTCAGCACAACACACCGCTCAAATTAAATTAAGCACACCTGAAATTAAACTTTGCAACTATTCTGGTAGACACTTCATTAGAACCACCATGAGCAACGACACTTCCACCTTACTCGGAGTCCTCGTCCACGTCCTCGACTTCGTCCTTGTCCCTCTTCCTCTTGGCCGATACTTCTTTGCTTGAACCGCCAACTTGGCTATTGCTCTTCATCCAACCCTTGTAGATACCGAAACAAAGGTAGCCATCCATTGCAGCGTAGTGGATGTGGTCTATATCTAATACATTTCGCTGCCATGCATGACGATGAAACGTGTATGGAGGTTTCTCCAGTTTACCGTATGAAGGATGAACCATGGCTCCTGCCAGGGTCAGCATTGAAGGCTGGCGAGAGGACACCAGCCGATTCTTCTGGAGGTCGAAGGTGTTGCCTACAACGAGGCCTATCCAATGCAGGACTTCTTTGTCGTTACCAAAGTCTACAGTAACGAATTTGACTAGGTTGCTCTCAAGGAAGTCCTTAAAATTCTGGCACTCAACATCGGCATGGCATATGTGGTAGACCAAGCATAAGTCATGCACGCAAACCTAGATCATGGCGGGCTTCTTCCTCTCTTCGTCCTTTAGATCCTTCTCTCGTCCCAGGACTGTGGTGTACTCAACATCTAGCCCAGCGACCCACTCATCATATGAGTCTTCGAACATGCGTGTGAAGCGAGAAAGGCATCCTTTCACCGTCACGGAAGAATGGGTGTAGATGACGTCGAACTCATCGCCGGTGATGGTTCTAACCTTGTACTCACCGCCGATCGGGGAGATTTGGGACGCCATGGATTTGGGAGGAGGGTTAGGATTAGTGGAACTGCCATAATGTGAATGGACGGGACGACTAGGAGCGAAGCGCCGTAGTATTAAAGGACGTGCGGGGATGAGTAGGAGCGAACTGCCAGCGTGCGAACGGCAGGGTAGCGGCTTTCTATTAACCCATGATATGGGCTTCCGAGAGCCCTTGGATCTGAGATCGAACGGTTGCATGGCGTGATTCTAGACCTATGGGTGAATACCCTATCCTGGAGGGTTATTCTGCAAATTTTCAGCAACTTAGCATGCGACCGTTTGATCTCAGATCCAAGGGTTGCCAGCAGCCCATATCATGGTCACGCCTACCACGAGCGTTGCGTCGCTCGCGCGGTCGCGCCCTTGGGGATTTAACACGGTGCGTTAGGCTATCTGATGTTGGCATGTCATACATAGTCATTACTTAGTCACTCATACTACAACAAGGTTTTGGCTATAAGGTTGGCTATAAGTATATTTATTTTTTTACTCCTCTCTATCTCTTTCTTCGTACTCCCTCCGTCCCATAATATAAGAACGTTTTTGACACTAGTGTAGTGCCCAAAACGTTCTTATATTATGGGACACAAGGAGTACTAGTATTTATTGCATTTGCCAAGGAGTGACCTCTTCCAATGAAATGGTGTTGCTAAGTTTGCTTCATTTAATTAGCTATAGACTCAAAATTGTCTTTTCACCTAGGTACACGCGCTTAGCACCGTTTCTTCCTTGGGTCACCAAACTAGTCTCTCTCTTCTTGATTAACTTGCCGCATCAGACTTTATGCCTACATGGCAAGCTTAGCACCTGTAGGAGCAAGTAAAAGTAAGTACAATAGTGCGCTTTACATGGCATTTTTGCATATGTGGAGGAAAGAGAGGCAAGGAAAAAGTGGAGAAATGGGCTCTCATGCAAGAGCCAGCCTCTACTACATGGTGGGGCATTGGGAGAGGCACCTGTATGGAGGTGGTCAGGAATCGGGAGACTCACACCGGTCATAGCGCTGCAGTTAAAATGATAATGGCAAGTCAAATCACGGGGCCCCATCTATCCAGCAGTAACTCGCTGTCAAATCACACAGCCCTACATTTGCAGCAGCCTACTCCCTCCTCTTCTCACGTCTCTATCGAACCGAGTAGGCGGAACTGCCCCGCCGCCTACCGCACAGGAAAAGCCCCTCCTTCGACTTTTAAATAGTATACAGTATACTAATTTTGTATACATGGATTGCGCCCGCGCCATGGAGCAAAGCGTCTAGAAAACGCGGTACACATGTACGGAGTATACAGCATGCCCGTCGCGTTCGCGTTGCACCCCAGACGGTCGGTCGGTCTGGCACGCTGCTCTCCGAATGGAACACGCGTCATATTGCGTTTGCACACACATGTGGGACGGCAATTGAGAACCGACCATAGGCACACTCCCCGGCCCTGCAAGTCGGGTGACTTAATAGAAGAGGGAGACGAGCGATACTACTAGAGAAGTGTTGTACTACATCGGTGCCTGGACGATCCCTGCAAGACACGGAAGATCAGTTCGTCCATGCATGTGACCAGACTCCAGCAGACACGCTTGGATTGGCTATCGTCTACATATTGTGAAGGTTGTGTTGTACATGGCTTTAGTTGTGGTGAGAAATCTAAAAAAAGGTTTCTTGTCATCTCACAAAATTAGGTGTCATGTGCTTCGGATCACTGCGAGGGTTAAACAGCGACAACTGAGTTGGGCTAGTCATTGGGGGCACATGCACGAACAATGACTACTCGGCTGCCATCTAGGTCAAGCCGGCTATGTTAATTAGGAATCTATCGACGGACCCCTTTTCTACAAGTTTATCTTTAATTTGAGCTGTGTTCCTCATCTAGTTTGTCCGTCGGGATTCATGTTGTCTCCTTTGGGCAGTGAGGTTATGATTTCTTGTCATGTGGCATTTTTTTGTGTTATATGTTATAATCCGGCGCTTCAGATCAAAATGATGACAACTGCGCCTCCGGGCCACGTGCATGAAGACTTCTCGACAGTCATTGATGAGGTCAAGCCGGCTCCGATAGACAAAAGAAAAATAGTACTACTCCACTATATAGGCAGGAGCCTCCGCGCTTGCTTGCTAGTGTTGCTCTCTTCACACTGTCTCGGCCTCTCCAGATCTAAATATGACAGTGGTGGCCACACTCTCTCTCTCTCTCTCTCTCTCTCTGTTCACCGCTGGTCACAGATCCAGCCGGATCCTCTCCACCGGGGAAGGTGAGAAGGTGCAATGTTCACGCAGTCATCCTCGGCGACGGCTCTTACCCACTGTTGGGCGCGTCCTGATCATCCTGCCTTGCCTTTCTCTCCCAAGCACCGCTGGCGAGGGAGGGCCTCCGACCCCTTCTTCCTCGCTGTCGTAGTGTGGGCAGATCCGGCCTCCCGCCGCCCACCTAGCGACATCCCAGCGACCATCAGGTATAACTTCCTTCGAAACCGGCCTTGCTCTACTTCCCAAGCTCCTGATGTCACTGCATTTGTATCTTTTACTATTTCTCAGGCCCCCTCGTAGATAGGATCGATCAGCTGTTCGAAAACCACCTAATTTTTTTTACGTTTAAGAGGTAAAACTAGTTCATGCACTTGAATCTAGTACTACTTGGTTCAAACAAGGAAGAAAGGGGGTGGGGTGGGGGAGGGATTTGTTACCTGAATCTAGGACTTGGTTGAAAGAGGAAATAATGGGGGCGAAAAGTAGCAGAGACTGGCTATCCAACTGGTCTCTAGGTCTAATAGGGAAATAAAGGGAAACACAGTACAAACTCAATATAAACCTGATCTATTGGTTGAAAAAGGAAAGAAAGTGGGGACTAGGGGACAAGTCAACAGAGTAAGTCCAGCACTAGATTTGCTAGCCTCACACAATATAAGGTGACTATACCGAACAAAAATGGGACCAACCCAGATATCCTGTTCTGATGTTTGTTGCCCTGAGCCACTCTTCTGTAATGCCACTGGTAAAATGTAGCAGTCGCACTGTTAAAAGTAAGGACACGTTAAACCAATGTTGTTTTCAATGTAATGCCTCCAGTAATATGAATCAATGGCACTTCTTTACATGTCCTACTAAAATTTCCCATTAAGATAAGTTTGTTCTTTTTGTTAGAAATGCAACTGTCCTGGTCCGCCTGCTCTCCTGCGCCCAAAGTAATGTCATATTTAACAGTTGTCATAGTTAATCCTAATGCCCACACTAATATCTAGCAATGCCACTGCTTTAGAAATTGCTACTGTCCTTGTAGGATTGCCATTCAGATAAGGAACATGCTTCTTTTCATTTGATGCATGTTTCATCACTTGTTAGTCACCCTCCTTTGCACCTTTTTTGTGCAAATAGAGATATACATTTCACGCTCGATCTTATTTGAACTACAGAAGTGATATCCAAATTATAGTTGAGCATTCCAGGAGCTTCACAACCAACCTTGATGTTGCTCAATTTTATTGCAACTAATGAAGAAGAAGCTCTGTGGGTTTCGTTTTCTGATGGAAATGGAACTGGGGCTGGAGCCCTTTTCTTAAAAAAAATTAAGAAGAAGATGCTAGCTCACGGGACATTGCTTCATTTTAGGTGAAACTGCACCGAAAGGTCCCATGAATTGAATCATCCATGTTGGTGACTGAAAGAGCCAGCTTCAGCATCCCAGTCTAAGCACCCCCGGCCTCCATTCTTGCGATGCACGGTACACCTCGTTTGCCACCTGCTCGACCCTAGTGTCACTGATAAAATGAAGTAATAATACAGTTAAAATAGAGCGAGTGTCATCTCTATCATTTCATTTCCAATGTAGATAAAAAAAGTGCTTCTCTTTGTTAAAGTATGTTTCATCAACTAGTCCCATTGTTAATGTTTAAGCATTTCTGCAAACTGGGGTGCTTAATTTTAGTTGATATGTACAAAAATAGAGATTTGAATGTCTCAAGGTGCCTCCTTGTACTCTCTGTCGGAAAAGGCAGTGCCTAGGATGCGCTTAGGCACGCCTAGGCGCTAGGCAATGGCCAAACGCCTCGCCTACGGCATAAATGGAGGTCTAGGCAGGGCAAGCAAGGAATTGCCCACCCAAGCAAGAAATCATGCCACATACTGCACTGATATGCCAAACGGGTTATATGACAATGGCAGTAGATAGTAATTAACTTATTTATATGCCCTAAACTAATATCAACACCCATATAATAATCACAAATACACTACGAGTAAAACTATATTACCTCCTAGGCCGCGCCTTGGGCGCTTAGGCACTGCCTAAGCACTAGGCGAAGGCCAACCGCCTCGCTTACGCCTACTGTATTTTCCAACCTTACTACCGTTGTACACTAATGTTCATCACTGGCAGAAGGTGTATCTGGGAGACTTGGGACGATGTCCAGTATGAGGCATACCATATGAGGCGTCGCAGGGCCCATCTCGCCCTCGCAGCATGGCATACTATGATACTATCACAATATTTTCTTCTATTTATTTTGTGTGTTTCATCAACTAGTGCCACTATAATGTAATCACGCTTTTTCACTATCTGTGCAAACTGGGTATTCAGCTGCATTTTGGTGGAACTGCACAAATGTACGTATGGAACCGGCATATATGCAGAGTGGGAGGTGTGCCAAGTAAAAATTACCGACACCAACCATGCTGCATGCACGCATTGGCATCCACCACCACCAGTGGGATGTGTGGCGCTCTCTGTGGATGGATCTTTCTCGGTAGCAAATCCTCTAACCAAATACTAGTAGCTTATATTGGCAGTTTTCTAAGGAGTACTCTTTTCTCAAAGAAGCACCAATCTATTTTTCTTTATTTGTACACTGTGTCACAACTTTGACCCAAAGGTCCAGAGCTATTCTAGGGTGATTGGCGTAGTACTCGGAGACTGATTGTAAGCATGATTTTCATTAGTTGTCACACTGATTGTAAGCATGAGCATGTGGAAGATTAGGTTAGTGTGAAGCTTACCTTAAACCCTACCGCCGCTGTTGAAACGAGGTGAGCGTCGAGGGAACCATGGACAACGGTGGGGAAGCGACGTCGCGCCATCCGGCCTCCTCTTGCGGTGGGACAACGAATACTCCTATGGCTCCGGCTGGCTCTGCACCCTCACGAACGGCACACCATACTCGATTGATTCATTATCCTCTGGGTGCTCGACCTTCGACATGTACGCCCACCACCTCCGCCTGACTATCACCTCGGGAGAATCTGTCTGCTCCAGCGCCCATAGGAGATACTTGATGACTCGGAGGACTGCGGCGTGACTGCCGCCGAGGACTACATGTACATCGCCGCCCTCATCGCGGCCGTCTCGCTCTTTCGCATACATTGCCACATGGCCCGCACCATCCTCGAAATCTCCCACTCATTGTAAAACCAACTAAGGATCTCCTTCAACCTGGCTAACTTTGCCTGGTCGCCGTCGGTGATCTTCCTGATTCGCTGCTGCACCCTCTCGATAGATGCCCTTCTAAGTGGTCCGGTGCTAGCTTTGGAAGATGGGAGGAGAGACGGTGGTCTTGCAATAGAGAAGAGGGAGAGGCGAGACAGTGGTTTTGTAATGGAGATGATGGAGAGGAGAGGAGGTGGTTTTGCAATGGAGAAGATCAGAAGAGGGAGAGGCGAGATGGTGGTTTTGGAATGGAGATGATGGAGAGGAGAGGAGGTGGTTTTGCAATGGA
>NC_041383.1:284103675-284112469 GCF_002162155.2 Triticum dicoccoides | reverse complement strand
TTTGGAATGGAGATGATGGAGAGGAGAGGAGGTGGTTTTGGAATGGAAATGATGGAGAGGAGAGGAGGTGGTTTTGCAATGGAGAAGATCAGAAGAGGGAGAGGCGATACGGTGGTTTTGGAATGGAGATGATGGAGAGGAGAGGAGGTGGTTTTGCAATGGAGAAGAGGGAGAGGAGCGTGCGGCAGCGACTTAGGATTGGACGAGAGGGCCGACGCGCTGTGACTGGATCAAAATCAAAATCAATTTACCCTTCAATTAAGAAAGCGACCCCACATTAACTAGTCTCCCTTTTATTCTGGGTCATAATTGACCATGATTTTCGCACATAAAATATATGTTATACGTTGCAAAAATAATATAATTTGAAAGTACATTCAGATACGAACCAAACGATACAATTTTTGGTGACATGCACTCACATTTTGCTTGTCAAATACAGTACATGGTCAAACTTTGACCCAAAATACGCAAAACAACAAAAAAATACTTCCAAGACCAGCGCCGCTCTTCCGCTCTTCTCCTCTTAAACCACCGCCGCTCCTTTCCTGTTCCAATCTAAATCCAGTGCCGCTCCTCTCCTCTTCCATTTCAAAACCACCGCCCCTCCTCTCCTGTTCCAGTCCAAAACCAGCGTCGCTCCTCTCCCGTTCTAATCCAAAACCAGCGCTGCTCCTCTCCTCTTCCATTCAAAAACCACCGCCGGCGAGTGAAGGTGCTATGGAGAACTAGATCTATGGAGGAGTATAACCGATACGTGAGGATCGCAGACGCCGACCCTGTGAAGCTAGCTAGGATGTTGGAGATACAGTCTTGGTTTGACAAAAAGGACCAACTAGCGGCGACGGCGACATCCATGGCCAAATATCTGCAACAGAGCGAAAAGGCGGCGATACTCTGGAAGGGAGTCGCGCAAGAGCACATAGATGTAACGCCCATGATGCGGCTATATCTCCCACATGTCGAGGCACGATTTAGAGGCATAACCGCATGGTGGTTTTGTCGCAAGAAGGGTCATCTTCACAAAATCCCATGTAATGAACAAGAATGGGATAAAGAGTTGGCTTACAATCGCCACTTCACACAATGAACAAATAATTTATACATCATTCAGAGCACACACATAGTCCTACTACGGACGAAGCCAAAAGAGAAGAACATAACCCAACTGCTAGATCCCCGATCGTCCCAACTGGGCTCCACTACTGATCAACATGAAACGAAACATAGCAACGACCAAGATCTTCGTTGAGCTCCCATCTGAGCTCGGTTGCATCACCTGCACTGATATCATCGGCACCTGCAACTGTTGTGATAGTATTTGGTGAGTCACGAGGACTCAGCAATCTCAAAACCCGCGAGATCAAGACTATTTAAGCTTATGGGTAGGAAGTGGTAATGAGGTGGGATTGCAGCAAGCACTAAGCAAATATGGTGGCTAACATACGCAAATAAGAGCGAGAAGAGAAGCAACGAAATGGTCGAGAAGCTAGAAGTGATCAAGAAGTGACCCTGAAACTACTTACACACAATCATAACACAAAGACCGTGTTCACTTCCTGGACTCCGCCGAAAAGAGACCATCGCGGTTACACACGCGGTTGATGCATTTTAATTAAGTCAAGTGTCAGGTTCTCTACAACCCAATATTAACAAATTCCCATTTGCCACATAACCCCGAGCACGGCTCTCGAAAGTTTATACCCTGCATGGGTGTCCCAACTTTGCCATCACAAGCTCTCACGGTCAACGAAGGATATTCCTTCTCCTAGGAAGACCCGATCAGTCTCGGAATCCAGGTTTATAAGACATTTCGACAATGGTAAAACAAGACCAACAAAGCCGCCCGATGTGCCGACAAATCCCGATAGGAGTCGCATGTATCTCATTCTCAGGGCATAGCGGATGAGCCAGACGTAGGGTTGGCATAGACCCTGGTTGCCCAGGGGGCGCCGGACATCGCTCGGTTTGGACCAGCACCCGGAGGAGCACTGGCCCGGGGGGGTAAATAAAGATGACCCTTGAGTCTGCAGAACCCAAGGGAAAAAGGCTTAGGTGGCAAATGTTAAAACCAAGGTTGGGCCTTGCTGGAGGAGTTTTATTCAAAGCGAACTGTCAAGGGGGTCCCATAAATCACCCAACCGCGTAAGGAACACAAAATCAAGGAACCTAACACCGGTATGACGGAAACTAGGGTGGCAAGAGTGGAACAAAACACTAGGAATAAGGCCGAGCCTTCCATCCTTTACCAAGTATATAGATGCATTAATTAAATAAGAGATATTGTGATATCCCAACATAATCCTGTCCATCATGGAGTAATCTTCAACTTCACCTGCAACTAACAATGCTATAAGAGGGGCTGAGCAAAGCGGTAACATGGCCAAACAACGGTTTGCTAGGAAGGGTGAAAAGGTTAGAGGCTGACATGGCAATATGGGAGGCTTGGTAAACAAGTGATAGGTAGCTCAGCATAGCGATAGAATGGAGCAACTAGCAAGCAAAGATAGAAGTGATATCGAGGGTAATGGTCATCTTGCCTGAGATTCCGCTAGGAAGAAGAACGAGTCCATGAAGAAGACAAACGGATGTAGTTGAACGAATCCTCACAACTCCGGAACGAAACCGAAGCAAACGAGAGAAGCAAACCGGAAAGAAGCAAACAACATGGTAAACAACCATCACATAATCATGGCATGATGCACAACCAAGTATGATGCATGTTCGGTTTAGATAGGCATGGCATGGCAAAGTGCAACAAACAATACTACAAATTAAGTGGAGCTCAATATGCAACGAGTTGCATATTGACGAAACACCACATTTGAGTTATTTAGTTCGCTCTCGCTTAGGAACACAACAATATTACAAGTTATTATAAACATGGCAAGAGGTGAAACATAAGTAAACTAACTATTTAGGCAAGTTTAAATGCGGCGGGAAACAACAAACGATAATTCTGGAAAATCCCCGTATGTCATTTAGCAATTTTAAAGCAAGCAACAATTCGATCACGATGCAAACACGGACATCTCATACAACACATGCATTCGACGGTCGTCTCGATGGTTATACCTTTGAAGCGTGCGTTTTCGGGGCGGAACTAGTTTGATGCGGTGTAGGGGAAGCAGACGTTCTCATGGTGTAGTGGAAGTAGTGGTACACGGCGACGGTAGTGGAAGTAGTGGTTCACGTTTCGTAGATGTCCGGGGTCGTGGATAGTTGTACAGAGTCGTTGTTGACTTGACGAATCCGAGTTCTCCGGACGTAGCGGTACTTGGCATCTCATTGTATTGTCGTAGTCGGACTTGATAAAATGCACACCGGCTGCAGTCGTGGTACTTGGCGGCAGAAAACACCCAACGTGGGTACCCGAACTTGGCACGTCCGGGTCGGGTACTTGGTGAGTGCGCACGTAGAGGTACTTGGCGAACTTGAGGTGGTCTTGGCTTGCAGGGACAACATATGAGACTTGGGCGACGCTGGGCATCGGGATGAGGAGCGTGCTCCCTTGGGCATGGAGCTGGTCGTAGTCAACGCGTGAGGCACGCGTGCGGGCGGAGCATCAAGTTCAGGTGGTGGTCACGGTCAGGCGAGCGATGGGGCACGGCAGCGATGCGGCAAGGAGCTCCAGCTCCTATCTATGACGCGCAAAGGAGCTCCGACAGGGACCAAGGCGGCGGCAGGGGAGGACCCTGGTGAGGCCCAGCCAGATCCGGTGGCGGCGGTAGCGGGCTCTGGTGGTCGAAGGGGAGGCGCGAGGCCATGGCGGCGGAAGGAGCGGCTCGGAGTGCTCGAAGGAAGAGGCCCCGACGGAGGAGAAGGATGGCGGGGACAAGGGAGTCGCCCCAGAGGTGGGGCTCGGGGTTCCTCGAGGCCATGGGGTTGGCCGGTAGTAGAAGGAGGCGCGGCGAGGCACATGGGGTCGAGACGAGGGCGCAACGCGTGGGTGCTTGGCGGCGGGCAGAGGGAACGAGAGGAAGATATCAAGAGGAGGGGATCGATCGGGGCTGGGGCTCTCGATCGGCTAGGGTTATAGGATTAGGTGGGCTGGCTAGGTTAATGGGCCGTGACAACTGGTTGCGAGGATGGCTGGGCCGGCCTGGTTTGTGGGCTGATGACAAACAGAGAAAAGAAATGATAGAGAAGGAGAGTTGGTTGGACCAGGAGAAAAAAAGAAAAGGTTTGAATTTATTTGAAGGATCAAATAAATTCGAGTCGAGCTCAAGCTTGGAATGTGGCTACTTGACATAATTTCGAAGCGCCACCACTTGATTTGGAATAAAAGGAGAAGGATCAAGGATTAGGATAGTTGGAAACGAGAGAGATTAAAATGCAAGTTTTTTTTGGTGATTCCAAATCAATGGAATATTTTATTATAGCTCCCTAATATTGGGAGGATATGTTATAAAGAGAAATCACCATTGTGAATATCCCTCGATTTAAATAGATCAAAAGATCTATGCAATTTATTTAGTTGAGGTTTTAAAAATTAAATGACATGCTGGCATGATGACATGATGCAATGCAAAAATAAATAGAGCAAGCACAAATAAAAAACACACAGAGGTCACAAAATATGGAAGTCTCCTGGATCGTCGGTCTTGGGGCGTTACAATAGAGTTGCTCCTCTGGGTCATGGAGCAAACAGATTCACCAAATCCGATCGTGAGGGAGTGGTGGTGGGAGTATCGATCCCAGATGGAGCATCCACCAGAGATTGAAAGATCGAGCATCTACAGGGTGCTGTTTGTGAGGGTGTCCTGCCAGAGCGAGCCGGTGGAGTCTTCGTCGACCGAACCCAACTGCAAGAGGAGAAAAGCAGTTGGCCCGACGATGCTTCCCCGCCATCGTCTCCCTCGTCGTTCACATCATCTCACGGGGCGGCTGTCTGCCGCCGAGGTATAGGAGGGGGCTGCCCCCCCCCCCAGCCCCATAGTCGGGCAGGTTGTGAATTGTCAGGAGGAGATTAGGGTTGTCAGTATTTGCAGGTTGTGAATTGTGTCTTGTGTTGTGTATTTTGAGAGTACTTTCAGATATGAATGTCTTTTGAATTTCAGATTTGCAGTATTGAGCATATGAAGTATTTTATGAATTCTAGGTATCTATTTTTAGCACTTAAAAAAATGTAGTTTCATAGGAGTATAAAAGTGCAGACAATGTGATTCTCAGAGAAGAAACTACAAGTTTCAGTTTCAGATAAGAAACTGCAAGCTCAGTTTCAGATAAGAAACTGCAACTTTCAGAGGCAGGGCATTTATATTAACGCGGCCTTTTCAAACAGGGTTAACATCATGTTGGAAGTTCTATTCATGGTCGAGAATGGAACTACCAGCCAGTTAACATCATGCTGATCAACATTCATGCATAGCACATCTTCATATGATGCACAGTCAAAATGCCCACACAATGTCGAGTATGCGAAACACAGAGAAAACGAGGGACGAAGTTTTGGCAAGTGTTGGACGTGGTTTTGGGCTGCCCCGTCTAGGCTTTCATTTTTAACATGTGCAGCCCACGACCTCGGATGGGAGGTCCATAGGCCTGTTTGTATTTTCTTAGGGCCGTCATGTGTCGACCGGCCTATGGACCTCCCATCCGAGGTTTTATTTTTGGCAGTCCAATTTATGTATTTTTTTGAAGAAAACACAGAGGTCTGTTCTATTTTTCTATATAAGAATAGGAACGTCAGGTCCAACTTATGTTTCCCTTCTAACTATATTATATATATTTAAATTATTTTATATGTTATTATATATTATTTTTATTGTCATCGTATATTTAACACATACTTACATATGTAAGAAAACAATATCCCACATCTTATTAACTTACAAAAATAATTTCTTAACAAATAAAATCCTGGATTTTTGGCACGAAAATCCTAGTGATTGTGTACAAAAGCTTGGTAAGATTTAAGGATGAATGTAATAATATCACTTATTATTCAAATATATTTATAACAAAATGCTCATCCCCTTTTTATTTTTTTATAACATTGCTGGCCCAACCCAACATTATAATTAGAATCAGCCCAGCAAAATGGCCTGTAATTTTTTGGGAAATAAAATAAATGGGCTGCATGGACGCTACATTATTTGTTCACCCAGCCCAGCTAATGGCTGTAATTCAAAAAAAGATCAAATTGATTGTAAATTCTACCATGCAAAAAAAGACTGTAAATTCTGAAAAAATGGGTTGAATACGTGCCACATTTTTTAGGCTAAAATGTGGGGCAATAGGTCGAAGCCAACACAAGTCGTTGTTAATTTAGTCAACAAATGATTCTGACATGTTAGCCGTTGGGTTTACATCCAATGACCGGCATCCATCTTCAATCTCTCGTCTTCTTCCTCCAGCGCCGCCGGGACCACCTCCCGCCTCCTGCTGCTAGCAGCTCTGCTTAGCACGCTTCACTATGAAGCGCTACTCCACCGTTGGCCAGGCCATCCCTCCACCCCTCCACACCTCCTGTTCTTCTCCACCCATTGCCGAACCACACCGCACTAGAACCAGTTAACCCTCGTACACCTCTCCGTCTGCGACTCTACTCCCGCGTCTTCCCATCTCCGGCTCGTTACTGACCGGGGCCTCACCATCATCCACCACCTTGGATGCGCTCGGCATGGCATGGTCAACGTGGTCAACGAACAACACCATCGGAAGTAGACTGTGCGTGGAGAGGCTGACAGCTGGGTCCACAGCCGGACACAAGGAAATGCCTCCTTATTACGCGCAAAATAATGATTCCTCCACCTGACATCTGGGACCCACCGAAAGGGCCTCTGTATTTTACGAAAAAACATGCCCCCCTGACATGTCGGACCTACTAGCTATCTTCGCACGCAAGGAAGTGCCTCCTTATTACGCACAAAAAATGAATACTCCCCCTGCCAGCTGGAACCCAGCATAGTGGGAGGCTGACTTGTGGGCCTACCAAGTTGACGGGGACACAGGGCTTTGTCAACTTAGTCAATATGAACGATTCTAGCTCCTGTTACCATACGATGTTCATCCAACGGTCGTAGTGCTTCTTCAACCTCTGGTCTTCTTGCTCCAGCCGCCCAAACCAGCGTCGGTCATGCCGCGTGCTCCTGCCTCTCGTGGCCGGCTGTGATGCCGCGGAGGCCTCACCGCCCCCTACTACTCCCACCGCTAGCCAGGCCATCCCTCTACTCAACCACACCCCCTGTTATTCTGCGGCGACAGCAGCCTCACACCGCAGCCGAACCAGTGAACCCTCGTACTCCTCTTCGCGTGGGCATCCACTGCTACGTCTTCCCCGGCTCCGAGTCGTCCCCTTCCAATGCCTCGCCATCGTCCACAGCCGTGGTGCTCTCGGTGCGGCGTGGTCAACGTGGTCAAGGAACGACTTCCATCGGACGTGGACTGTACGTGGAGAGGCTGACAGCTGGGTCCACGGCCGCAGCAAGGAAGTGCCTCCTTATTACGCGCAAAATAGTGATTCCTCCACCTGACAGCGGGGACCCACCGGACGGGCCATTGTATTTCACGAAAAAAAACGTTTCCCCATGACTGCTGGGATCCACCAGCTACAGCTTCGCACGCAAGGAAGTGCGTCCGGGCAAAAAAACGATTCGCCCCCCTGACTGCTGGGACCCACCAGCTACATCTTCGCACGCAAGGAAGTGCGTCCGGGCAAAAAAAACGATTCGCCCCCTGACTGCTGGGACCCACCAACTACATCTTCGCACACAAGGAAGTGCGCCCGGGCAAAAAAAACGATTCGCCCCCTGACTGTTGGGACCCACCAGCTACATCTTCGCAGGCAAGGAAGTGCCTGACAGTCGGGACCCACCTGGTTGAAGTGTACGTAGCATTGTCATTCTGGTCACGAACGTGTACGTACATATATACTGGTGGATGTAGAGGCGCGCACGTGTCGGAGTAGAGGCGCGCACGTAGCATGTACACGTACGTACAGCGGCCAGGGTGCAAGAAAGCAAATACGGCCACGTATGTGTACATACGGGCGGGGTCTCGAACACCTACTCGCACATACGTACGGCGAGAGCTCGTGTTCATGGGGAGGCAACGGAATGCGTCGTGTTCATGGGGAGGCAATGGAATGCCTCGTGTTCATCGGGAGGCAATGGAATGCGTGGGAGCCAACCGGCTGGGTCGGAACGGAATGCGTGGTCGTGTTCATCGGGAGGGCTTGGACACAACAGGTGATGGAAACGAGGCCTGGCGTACCGCACAACGGAGGAAACGGACCTACTTCATTCAGAACGGGGTCCTGTTGATCGGGAGGGGTCTGGCGTACTACAAAACGGAGGAAACGGACCTCCTACGGTCGAAACGGGGGTCCTGTTGATCGGGAGGGATGTGGCGTACCGCAAAACGGACGAAGCAGACTTGTGTTGGAGCGCTACAGTCGAAACGGGGGTCCTGTTGATCGGGAGGGGTGTGGCGTACTGCAAAACGGACGAAACGGACTTGTGTTGGAGCGCTACAGTCGAAATGGGGGTCCTGTTCGTCGGGAGGGGTGTGGCGTACCGCAAAACGGGACTCCACGGGATACTGTTCATCTCCACGATCGACCTCCTCCAGCCTCCACGGGCTTCCGTCGACCTCCTCCAGCCTCCATGGGCTCCTGTTCATCCAGCCTCCACCGTGCGCTACTCCACTGGCTATTGTTCAACCACCCCTCCACAGGCACCCCTCCACTGTCTACTTTCATCCAGCCCTCCACACCACGGGGTCCTGTTCAACCACCCCTCCATAGGCACCCCTCCACTGTCTACAGTTCATCCAGCCCTCCACACCACGG
>NC_041383.1:284086003-284103379 GCF_002162155.2 Triticum dicoccoides | reverse complement strand
TTTAATTAGCAACAGTAGAGAAGAAAATCGCTTGATCGGGTTCAGTTAACAGCCATCGATCGATCGCTCGGGTTCAGTAACGCGTAGCCTGCAGTGCAATCGCTCGGGTTCAGTTAGAGCCCAACGCCTCGCTCAGGTTCAGTTAGAGCCAATTCCTCGCATACACACGCGTACATGTACGAAAGAAATGCGCATCGCTCGGCCCCGACCTCCCATCATAACTGGGAACTCCCCGAAATTTTCCTCCCCCTCTCTTCTACCATGGTTTTTTTCGTCATGGATGGCCCAAAGAATGTCATGCAACTGGGTCCCCGGCCCGCCCAGGACGAAAAGCCCATTTTTGTCATGATTTTTTGTCATAGAAGTAGGAGCCCACCACATCTATGATGATACCGGGTTTTGTCACAATTATCGCCATAGAAGTGTCATATGTATGACAGGAAAAAATTCGTTCAGCCCAAAATGTCACGGATGTGTCTTTTTTTGGTAGTGCAAGGAGTTTTGAGTGTATATTTATGTATACGTGGCACATGTGCTATCTCCTTATGGGGCGGTCGATGGGGGGGTAGCTGCTAATCGAGCTCGGGTTTATCTGAGCTTCTGCACTGAGGTGTGCGCCGGATACGTTTAGTTGTGTTCGCGGTCTTGATGATCGATTAGCTATTCAGCTTGGATAGGCCGTTTTGTGCTTCGACTGCTAGAGCCACCGTGTATTCTTTTGTACGAAGAGAGCGCACCATATTTCCGCTGACCGTAATGACGCCACGTGGTCCAAGCATTTTTAGTTTTAGATAAGCATAATGCAGGACTGCATTAAAACGGGCGAAGGCCGTTCTTCCGAGTAGTGCGTGATAACCACTTCGGAATGAAGCTATGTCAAAGGTTAGTTCTTCGCTTCAAAAGTTGTCGGGAGAGCCGAATACAACCTCCAATGTTAGGGAGCCCGTGTAGCGGGCTTCTACGCCCGGTATAACTCCTTTAAAGGTGGTGCTGCATGGCTTGATTCTTGACGGGTCTATCCCCAACTTGCGGACGGTGTCCTGATATATCAGATTGAGACTACTGTCGCCGTCCATAAGGACTCGAGTGAGGTGGTATCCGTCGATTATTGGGTCGAGCACTAGGGCAGCCGAACCCCCATGACGGATACTAGTCGGATGATCTCTGCGATCAAAGGTGATCGGACAGGCCGACCATGGGTTAAATTTGGGGGCGACGGGCTCGACGGCATAGACATCTCAGAGTGCGCGCTTGCGCTCCCTCTTTGCGATATGAGTGACATAGATCATGTTCACTGTTTTGATCTCCGGTGGAAATTTCTTCTGTGCCCCCGTGTTCGGCTGGCGAGGTTCGTCCTCGTGTTTGCTCTAAAGTCCCTTCCCTTTGTGTTCGGCATTGAGTTTGCTGGCCTGCTTGAAGACCCAACATTCTCTGTTGGTATGATTGGTTTATCAGGAGTGTCGTGGATCTGGCAGGGTCTGTCTAGGATTTTATCCAGGCTGGATGGACAGTCTTTATTGCCTTTTAATGGCTTCTTCCGTTGACCGGATCTGGAGCCCTTGAATCTGGTGTTTACCGCTGTATTTTCTGGGCTTTCTTCATTGTTCCGATGTTTTTTTTGTTGCGTCGTGGTTTTCCATTGCCATCCCTGACTTCAGATGTGCCGGGGTCATTGGTGCTGCTACGGGCTAACCAGTTGTCCTCGCTCGCGCAAAACCGGGTCATTAGTGTAGTTAAGGCTGCCATTGTCCCTGGCTTTTCCTGGCCAAGGTGCCTGGTTAGCCATTGTTCCCGGACACTGTGTTTGAAGGCCGCTAAGGCTTTGGCGTCTGGACAGTCGACGATTTGGTTCTTCTTAGTGAAAAACCGGTTCCAAAGCTTATGGGATAATTCTTCGGGTTGTTGGATTATGTGACTTAGATCGTTTGCATCCGGGGGCCGGACATAGGTCCCTTGGAAATTGGCCCGAAAAGCGCCCTCAAGTTCTTCCCAACTTCCAGTGGAATTTTCAGGGAGGCTTTTTAGCCAGTGCCGAGCTGGTCCTTTTAGCTTGAGGGGTAAGTATTTCATGGCGTGGAGCTCATATCCGCGAGCCATGTGGATGTGAAGAATAAAGTCTTCTATCCAAACCGCAGGGTCCGTCGTTCCATCATATGCCTCGATGTTTACGGGTTTGAACCCTTCTGGAAAATCGTGTTCCAGCACCACATCGGTGAAGCACAGGGGGTGTGCGACACCCCTGTATTTGGCTGTGTCATGGCGTGGGTCCGATGGTTGTAATGTTCGGTATTGGTTCCGAACTGGTAAGTGACTGGCATATTGGTTTGATAATCGTGATCCCGTATAGGAGCACGTTCCCTGGATCCATAGATGGACCTAGCTTTGCCGTCCAGGTCCTCACGTAGATAGTGTGTCCGGTCCTGAGCTGCAACCTCCCTTCCTTTACGGGGAGGGGGTGCGGGTTTGTGTGCGGCATTGCTAGCCACTCTGTCTTAACCATGAGGTGGTCGGTCCGGCTTATCAGCCGTATTGTTTTTCAGCGGTATAGGCACAATAGCCTCGTCATCGAATTCGGGTAGTAGCTTACGCTTAGGATAGCTCTTTGTTTGGCGATTATCGTCGTATTTTTTCTTAGCATATAGCACTTCGTTCCATCTGTCATTGAGCGTATCTTGTGCGGCTTTAAGCCGCTGCTTATGTTTCTTCAGGCTCTTTGCAGTGGCGATAAGCCTTTGATGGAGGCGTTCTCGTTCTAATGGTTCTTCTGGGACGACGAATTCGTCGTCGCCCAGGCTGATCTCCTCTTCAAAGACAGGTTGATAGTTGCTATCTTTGGCATCGTTGTGGTCAGACAACATCCCCAGACTGTGTTCGCCGTCCTCTCGCACGTTCTGCTCCAATGCTGGGTCTGCGGGGTCCTCAGCTTGGTCCAGATTATCGTCGTCTGTGACAATGTTGCTGTTTTTCCTTTTGCCGGATCGAGGTCGATGCTTCTGACGCTGACGCTTGGGAGTTTCATCGGCAGGCATACCGTTATCGCTGTCAGCATCCTTCTCTTCTGTGTCCACCATGTATATATCGTATGAGGATGTAGCCGTCCATCGCCGTATGGGTGGTGGTTTTTGTGTCTGCTCGTCTCCAACATCGTCGTCCATACCGTCGATGTCTTCAGAGCCGTAATCGAGCGTGTCGGTTAAATCTTTGACAATGGCGATGAAGTGGGTGGTGGGTGGGAAACAAAGTTCTTCGTCGTCCGCTTCCCATTTGAGTCGGACATAGTTGGGCCGAAAGTCCCCTGACAATGAGAGGGATTTTAATGAGTTCAACACATCGCCAAGAGGCGAGTGCTGGATGATGTCCGCGGAGCTGAACTCCAAGATTGGCGTCCAATCAGGTTCGATGGACGCGAATGCATGCGGTCCAAAACCTATGGTCGGAGATGAATCCGAGGTTCCGGCGACACAAGCCCAGCTCGACGTTGGGTCCATGTGCGGATCTAATGCCACTGAGTCTGCGGCTTTCATGGCGGGGTTGAGCTTCCCGTCTTCAGATGACGCAGTCTGCTCTGGATCTTGGGCCAGAGCGGTTACGGGTGCTATTTCCTGAGCGCGGCCAGATGACAGATTTAGGTCACGTTCATCTTGGTGGCAGGGGGCAGCCGTCATGGGCTCGAATCCGTCGAAGATCAAGTCACCACGGGTATTGATACGTCTCCAACGTATCTACATTTCCAAACACTTTTGCCCTTGTTTTGGACTCTAACTTGCATGATTTGAATGAAACTAACCCGGACTGACGCTGTTTTCAGCAGAACCGCCATGGTGTTGTTTATTGTGCAGAAAACAAAAGTTCTCGGAATGACCTGAAAATCCACGGAGATAACTTTTGGAACATATAAGAAATACTGGCGAAAGAATCAAGGCCAGGGGGCCCACACCCTGTCCACAAGGGTGGGGACGCGCCCTCCCCCCTGGGCACGCCCCCCTGTCTCGTGGGCCCATTGCTGCTCCACTGACCTCAATTCCAACTCCATATATTCCGTTTCACGGAGGAAAAAAATCAGAGAGAAAGTTTCATCGCGCTTTATGATACGGAGCCGCCGCCAAGCCCTAATCTCTCTCGGGAGGGCTGGTCTGGAGTCCGTTTGGGGCTCCGGGGAGGGGGATTCGTCGCCGTCGTCATCATCAACCATCCTCCATCACCAATTTCATGATGCTCACCGCCGTGCGTGAGTAATTCCATCGTAGGCTTGCTAGACGGTGATGGGTTGGATGAGATTTACCATGTAATCAAGTTAGTTTTGTTAGGGTTTGATCCCTAGTATCCACTATGTTCTGAGATTGATGTTGCTATGACTTTGCTATGCTTAATGCTTGTCACTAGGGCCCGAGTGCCATGATCTCAGATCTGAACCTATTATGTTTTCATGAATATATGTGAGTTCTTGATCCTATCTTGCAAGTCTATTGTCACCTATTATGTGTTATGATCCGACAACCCCGAAGTGACAATAATCAGGATACTTCTCGGTGATGACCATAGTTTGAGGAGTTCATGTATTCACTATGTGCTAATGCTTTGTTCTGGTTCTCTATTAAAAGGAGGGCTTAATATCCCTTAGTTTCCACTAGGACCCCGTTGCCACGGGAGGGTAGGACAAAAGATGTCATGCAAGTTCTTTTCCATAAGCACGTATGACTATATTCGGAATACATGCCTACATTACATTGATGAACTATAGCTAGTTCTGTGTCACCCTATGTTATAGCTATTACATGAGGAATTACATCCGACATAATCATCCATCACTGATCCAATGCCTATGAGTTTTTCACATATTGTGCTTCGCTTATTTACTTTTTCGTTGCTACTCTTACAATTACCACAAAACTGTTATCTTTACTTTTGCCACTGTTACCATTACTATCATACTACATTGCTACTAAATACTTTGCTGCGGATACTAAGTTATCTAGGTGTGGTTGAATTGACAACTCAACTGCTAATACTTGAGAATATTCTTTGGCTCCCCTTGTGTCGAATCAATAAATTTGGGTTGAATACTCTACCCTCGAAAGCTGTTGCGATCCCCTACACTTGTGGGTTATCAAGACTAATTTCTAGCGCCGTTGCCGGGGAGCATAGCTCTATTCTTTGAGTCACTTGGGATTTATATCTGCTGATCACTATGAGGAACTTGAAAGACAAAAGAACTAAGATTTTGCCCTCAACTACGAGGGGAGGTAAGGAACTGCCATCTAGCTCTGCACTAGATTCTCCTTCTGTTATGAGTAAGCTTGCGACACCTAACCTGCTACTACTTTGAATTCTGATATGTCGCATGTTATTGATGATGCCACTTCTGCTATGGATGATACTTATGATGAAACTACTTTTGTGCATGATACTACTTTGCCATTAGGTGAATTTCTTGATGAACAACTTGCTAGGGTTAGAGAGAATGAAATTATTGAAGATGCTATTATTGATGATAGTGATAATGAAAGTTCTCCCCCTGATTATGAATTACCTGTTGTTCCTGAGGGATATGTTATGAATGAAGAAGCTGCTAGAGCTATTTTTGCTTGCAAAGATAGATATGATCTTAAGAAGTTATTAGCTAAATAGAAGCAGCAATCTCTTAATGCTAGAATGAAACCTGACCCCGCTTTTGCTACTTCACCTCTCTGTGTTACTGATAAGAATTATGAATTGTCTGTTGATCCTGAAATAATTACTTTGGTTGAATCTGATCCTTTTTATGGCCTTGAATCTAAAACTGTTGTGGCACATCTTACCAAGTTAAATGATATAGCCACCCTGTTTACTAATGATGACAAGTCTCGCTATTATTATATCCTTAAGATATTTCCGTTCTCATTAAAGGGTGATGCTAAGACTTGGTTTAATTCTCTTGATCTTGGTTGTGTGCGTAATCCCCAGGATATGATTTATTATTTCTCTGCTAAATATTTCCCTGCTCATAAGAAACAAGCTACCTTGCGAGAAATATATAATTTGTGCAAATCAAAGAAGAGAGTCTCCCACAAGCTTGGGGGAGGCTTCTCCGATTACTTAATGTTTTTGCTGATCATCCTATTAAGAAAAATGAAATACTTGATATCTTTTATAATGGACTAACTGATGCTTCCAAGGACTACTTGGATAGTTGTGATGGTTGTGTTTTCAGGAAAAGAACAGTCGACCAAGCTGAATTACTATTGAATAATATGTTGACTAATGAAAATAATTGGACTCTTCCTGAGCCAATTCCTGAGGCAATTCCTGAACCAATTGATCCAACTCCTGAGCCTATTCCTAAACCAACTCCGAAGAAGAGGGGTGTTCTATTTCTCAATCCGGAAGATATGCAAGAGGCAAAGAAATCAATGAAAGAAAAAGGTATTAAAGCTGAAGATGTTAAGAATTTACCACCTATTGAAGAAATACATGGTCTTAATATACCGCCTGTCGAAGAAGCACATTGTCTTGATAACCCGACACAGGTAGTAAAGGTAAATTCTCTCTATAGATATGATAAAGCTGAAATCCCGTCTACTAAATTTCATAGCCCATGCTTAGATGAATTTGATGACTTTATGGCTAGACAAGAAAGTTTTAATGCTTATGTTGGTAGAGCATTAAAGAATAATGCTTTCGAGATAGGACGCTTGAGTGATTATATGGCTAGAGTTAAAGGTGAACTTAAACTCATTAGCAAATATGCTTCTATGGTTACCACTCAAGCTGAGCAAGTACTTAAAGCTCAAAGTGATTTGCTCGATGAATTAAATAATAAACATGATTTTGCTGTTAGAGTGGCTACTAGAACTAGTAGAATGACTCAGGAACCTTTGTATCCTGAAGGCCACCCTAAGAGAATCGAGCAGGATTCTCAGAGAAATAATTTAGAGGCACCTAGTCCTTCCAAAAAGAAGAAAAAGAAAGACGATAGGACTTCGCATGCTTCTAGTGAACCTGTTGTAGACACACTTGAGAATCCCAATGGTATTTCTATTTCTGATGCTGAAACACAGTCAGGTGATGAACATGAACCTAGTGATAATGTTAATGATCATGTTCATGTTGATGCTCAACCTAGCAAAAACAATGATGTAGAGATTGATCTTGATAACCCACAATCAAAGAATCAATGTTATGATAAAAGAGATTTTGTTGCTAGGAAGCACGGTAGAGAAAGAGAACCATGGGTTCAGAAACCCATGCCCTTTCCTCCTAAACCATCCAAGACAAAGGATGATGAGGATTTCGAGCGCTTTGCTGAAATGATTAGACCTATCTTCTTACGTATGCGCTTGACTGATATGCTTAAAGTAAATCCTTATGCTAAGTATATGAAGGATATCATTACAAATAAAAGAAGGATACCTGAAGCTGAAATTTCCACCATGCTTGCTAATTACACTTTTAAGGGTGGAATACCAAAGAAACTTGGAGATCCAGGGGTACCAACTATACCATGCTCCATTAAAAGAAATTATGTTAAAACTGCTTTATGTGATCTTGGAGCCGGTGTTAGTGTTATGCCTCTCTCTTTATATCGTAGACTTGAATTGAGTAAGTTGACACCTACTGAAACATCTTTGCAAATGGCTGATAAATCAACCGCTATACCTGTCGGTATTTGTGAGGATGTGCCTGTTGTGGTTGCAAATGTCACTATCTTAACGGACTTTGTTATTCTTGATATTCCCGAGGACGATAGTATGTCGATTATCCTTGGTAGACCCTTTTTGAATACTGCAGGGGCTGTTATTGATTGCAACAAAGGCAATGTCACTTTTCATGTTAATGGTAATGAGCATACGGTACACTTTCCAAGGAAACAACCTCAAGATCATAGCATCAATTCTATTGGAAAATTCCAACTATCATTATTAGATATTTTGAATTTCCTCTTCCTACCATCAAGAAAAAGTATGATATTATTATTGTTGGGGATGTTCATGTCCCCATTGAGGTAACTTAGTGTTATTTGAAATTTCTCTTGTTCCGTGTTATTCGGAATGAATTTGTTAACAAGACTTGATCAACCTTGTTAGTAGATTCATTTTGATGATCATGAGATGGATGAAACTAGAAGGCACAACCTTCTGTACCCTCTTTTTACTTTCTATTATTTAGATTAAATAAAGCAAAAATAGTATTATCTGTCTGTTTTCTGAATTATCCATGCAATAAAAAATATCTCGAAAATAGAAGTGCTTCAAATGCCCTGCAAATTTAGTATGATTTTTATGGAATATCTGAGGATTTTAGGCACTGAAAACACTACAGGGGGCAAGCATCTGGCCACGAGGGTGGAGGGCGCGCCCACACCCCCTAGGCGCGCCCCCCTATCTTGTGGGCCCGCGGTGGGCCCCCTCCACTTATTCCTGCACCCACACACTCCATCTTCTTCCCAAAAAAATCCCCATCTAGCTCAAGCACGAGTTCTAGCTCATTTTGCTGCGATTTTCGATCTCCTTGCTCAAAGCTCCATTCACAAAACTGTTTTGGGAGATTGTTGCTTGGTATGTGACTCCTCCATTGGTCCAATTAGTTTTTGTTCTAGTGCTTTATTCATTGCAAATTTTTGCTGCATAGGTGATCCTGTTCTTGAGCTTGCATGTTAAATTTATGAGGTCCCAAGTAATTCTAATGCATGATATAGGCTCTAGGCACTTGTAGGAGTAATTGCTACCAATCTTGTTTAGTTTTATTCACCTTTTTTTTGAAGTTACTAAAAAGTTTCAGAAATTTTCAGAAAATGATAAGGAGATTTTTGAGGGGCTATTCTAGCCAAGGATCGCAGGATAAGCAAACTAAAGAGAAGGAAAAGGTCAAATACAATCTTCCTCGTGTAGCTGAAGTACGGCCGTGTGAATGCCCCTGTGATAATTTCTTGAGAGAAGCTGGGATTTATGAAGACTTTTATTCTTTGATTGAAAATGCAGGCCTCGCCGACTTCCTCCATGATCGGATCGATCAGTATCTCTTACTCACCAATACTTTCGTGCAAAACTTTTATTACTATCGTAAGAAATCACCTCCTTCGGTATCATTTCATTTATATGACGAATTCAAGGAAATGTCTTTACGTAATTTTTGCGCGGTATGTAGAATACCCTTTGAGGGAAAATTAGATGAACCACATCGTAAAGAAGTGGGTGGATTTTTTTAACACCATTACTGTAGGGGATCCAAAGAAGGGTTCCGATGCAAGAATCTCTAGCATACACTTTCCTGTTTTATGCTACTTTGCCTTATTTGCTAGTCGATGCTTAATTGGTCGTGTAAATAGTGGAAACTTCAGTGAACCTGATATTATTATCCTTTTCCATGCCTTCTTTGGTGATAATAGTTTTAGTATGGGCGTCGTTATTGCTAAACGACTAAGCCTGAACCATACAAAAGGCCCCATCTTTGGAGGTATCTATGATGCACGTCTTGCTAAACTTTTTGAGATACGTATTAGGCACCATGAGAAAGAGGAGCAAATATTGCCGCCTTACCTTTTAGATTACATGAGCATGGTAGCACATGAGTTTATTGTTCACAATGATGATAAGATGCTCCTGTATAACTTGAGATTTAATAAGAAACATAATGAGACTATTATTCTGCATGCACCTCGGTTGTTTGATTTGACTGCAGTTAATTATCTTGTCACACCGGAAGCGCTGTACGCTCATCGAGGCCAAGCATCCGCTCCAGAGTCTGAGCCGGAACCTCCACTGGACCCTTATCGTTCATCATCTTACCATTGGGATCCGGAGGAGATAGCCAACCAGTGGTATCCTGATTACACCCCTTAGTACACCGGGGAGAGTAGTTGCGGTCCTTGGCAGTAGACCAACTTAGGCCAAAAGCCTAAGCTTGGGGGAGTACGTATTTCTCACTGACTTTACTTTCATGTTCACACACTATTCTAGTTGTCGGTGCTCATACTCTTTCATTGTATTATCCATGCTAGTTTACTTTTATTTTTTTAGCTTTTTTCTTGTGTGTTTGTTAAACCTTAAGAAAAAACCCAAAAAAATTAGTTAGTTTAATTTCCATGCTTGTAGTAGAAATTAAAATGAAAAAAAAACAAAAATATTTCTCGTTCTTCTTCTTGCTTGTTGGGAGCTTTCCCGTGTAAATAGTTTTATTTCTTTTTCTTTCCTTTGGGGGTCGAGAGTAGAAGACCATATTGAAAATGTTTAGTGGCTCTCTTATGCATGATTGTTTATTTAACTTAGAGCCCATATTACTTTGTCTTCTCTCTTGAATTGAATGCTTGCAGATTCCAGCTTAGTCCAATGCACGTGCAATATTATTATTATACACATCGTTCAATCGTGCAAGTGAAAGGCAATAATGACGATATATGATGGACTGATTGAGATGATAAAAGCTGGTATGAACTCGACCTATCTTGTTTTTGTAAATATGATGAGTTCATCGTTCCTGATTCAGCTTATTATGAAGTAAACATATTTGCAATGACATTTAGATATTATAGTTGCTTGTGCCATGCTTAATTAGCTATGAGTTATAATGGTTTACCTTGCGTGCCAACATGCTATTAAAATGATTGTGATGCGGTATGATGAGATGGTAACCTCCTTTGAATGAATTGAGTGACTCGACTTGGCACATGTTCACGCATGTAGTTGAAACAAATCAACATAGCCTTCACGATATTTATGTTCATGGTAGATTATATCCTACTCATGCTTGTACTTGGTGTAAATTAATTTTAATGGATGTTCATGATTGTTGTCGCTCTCTCAGTTGTCGCTTCCCAGTATTTTGCTAGCCTTCACCTGTACTAAGCGGGAATACTGCTTGTGCATCCAAACTCCATAAACCCCAAAGTTGCTCCATATGAGTCCACCATACCTTCCTATATGCGGTATCTACCTGCCGTTCCAAGTAAATTTGTATGTGCCAAACTCCAAACCTTCAAATGAAATTCTGTTTTGTATGCTCGAGCAGCTCATGTTTCAACTAGGGCTGCATGTATCTTCCATGCTAGGTGGGTTATTCTCAAGAGGAGTGGACTCCGCTCCTTATTCACAAGAAAATGGCTGGTAACCGGGATGCCCAGTCCCATGATCCAAAAAGATCAAAGCAAATCAAAATAATTAAACAAAACTCCCCCAGGGTTGTTGTTAGTTGGAGGCACTCATTGTTTCGAGCAAGCCATGGATTGATGCTTGTTGGTTTGGGGGAGTATAAACTTTTATCATTCTGTTTGGGAACCGCCTATAATGCATGTAGTATGGAAGATATCGCCATCTCATAGTTGTTGCGTTGATAGTGAAAGTATGCCGCTCAAAATGTCAGTCGTCTCTATTTTAAAATCGAGCTCTGGCACCTCTACAAATCCCTGCTTCCCTCTGCGAAGGGCCTATCTATTTACTTTTATGTTGAGTCATCACCTTTTTATTAAAAAGCACCCGTTGGAGAGCACATTGTCATTTGCATTCATTACTATTAGTTTATATTGGGTATGACTTGACTGGATCTCTTTTACCATGAATTACAATGTTTAGTCAGTCCTTGATCTTTAAAGGTGCTCTGCATTTATGTTTTGTGGTCTCGGAAAGGGCTAGCGAGATACCATCTTGTTATATCGTATTGTGATTGTTTTGAGAAAGTGTTGTCATATGAGTTTTATTATTATTGCTCACTAGCTGATTATGCCATTGATATGAGTAAATGTGAGACCTAAGTGTTATTGTGAGTATGGTTAGTTCATAATCTTTGCTGAAAACCTGAATGCTGGCTTTACATATTTTTAACAACAAGAGCAAACAGAGTTTGTAAAAGTTTTTCTTTATCAGTTTCAGTTTATCAACTAAATTGCTTGAGGACAAGCAAAGGTTTAAGCTTGGGGGAGTTGATACATCTCCAACGTATTTACTTTTCCAAACACTTTTGCCCTTGTTTTGGACTCTAACTTGCATGATTTGAATGAAACTAACCCGGACTAACGTTGTTTTCAGCAGAACTGCCATGGTGTTGTTTATTGTGCAGAAAACAAAAGTTCTCAGAATGACCTGAAAATCCACAAAGATAACTTTTGGAAAATATAAAAAATACTGGCGAAAGAATCAAGGCCAGGGGGCCCACACCCTGTCCACGAGGGTGGGGACGCGCCCTCCCCCCTGGGCACGCCCCCCTGTCTCGTGGGCCCACTGCTGCTCCACTGACCTCAATTCCAACTCCATATATCCCGGTTCGCGGAGAGAAAAAATCAGAGAGAAAGTTTCATCGCGTTTTACGATACGGAGCCGCCGCCAAGCCCTAATCTCTCTCGGGAGGGCTGATCTGGAGTTCGTTCGGGGCTCCGGAGAGGGGGATTCATCGTCGTCGTCATCATCAACCATCCTCCATCACCAATTTCAGGATGCTCACCACCGTGCGTGAGTAATTCCATCATAAGCTTGCTGGACAGTGATGGGTTGGATGAGATTTACCATGTAATCGAGTTAGTTTTGTTAGGGTTTGATCCCTAGTATCCACTATGTTCTAAGATTGATGTTGCTATGACTTTGCTATGCTTAATGCTTGTCACTAGGGCCCGAGTGCCATGATTTCAGATCTGAACCTATTATGTTTTCATGAATATATGTGAGTTCGTGATCCTATCTTGCAAGTCTATAGTCACCTATTATGTGTTATGATCTGACAACCCCGAAGTGACAATAATCAGGATACTTCTCGGTGATGACCATAGTTTGAGGAGTTCATGTATTCACTATGTGCTAATGCTTTGTTCTGGTTCTCTATTAAAAGGAGGCGTTAATATCCCTTAGTTTCCACTAGGACACCGCTGCCACGGGAGGGTAGGAAAAAAGATGTCATGCAAGTTCTTTTCCATAAGCACGTATGACTATATTCGGAATACATGCCTACATTACATTGATGAACTGGAGCTAGTTCTGTGTCACCCTATGTTATAGCTATTACATGAGGAATCGCATCCGATATAATCATCCGTCACTGATCCAATGCCTACGAGTTTTTCACATATTGTGCTTCGCTTATTTCACTACAGGAATCAGCTACTTTGCCGTCTGCCACGGCGGACGGCAAAGGCATGAATGGCGGACGGCAAAGGTCTTTGACGTCCGCCGCGGACGGCAAACATGGACGGCAAAGTAAGATCCGGCAAACAGCTACTTTGCTGTCCGCTTTATGCGACTGACGGCAAAGGGTCCTTTGCCATCCGCAGCGAACGGCAAAGAAAGCAGACGGCAAAAAAAATTCTATTAGTCCGTTAGGTGGCTAACGGCAGCCCTTTGTCGTCCGCTGCATGGTGTCAGCATGACGTCACCACTCTTTGTCGTCGGCCGCTGTAGGCAAACTGGCCAAATGGGTCAGCTCCCAGGAAGCACAGTTGGCTACCACGTGTCCTGTTTGCCGTCCGTGGCGGACGGCAAAGAGGTCGTTGCCTTCGGTGGCAGACGGCAAAGAGCCTGTATATTGGCTCTCTTTTTTTGTTTTTTCTGAATCGAACAATTTTCACAGCAAATATATATGACATATATAGATATATTTCACAGGGCTATTTAACAGCAAACATATCACATATATATCTAGCACATAATTAAGTTTCATCCATTCATACATAAGGAAGTTCCATTCATACACATTGTTCCATCCATATACATATTACAATGCAAAGTTTGATCAATATAGCAAGTTCCATCATAGCAAGCTAGATACAATGGAAAGTTTCATCAAAGAAAAAACAAGCACTCCATCATAGCAAGCTAGCTTTCATGAAGTGAATGAAATCTGCAAAATGTCAAATAAGAAAGTTAGAAATAGGTGACTAGAAGAAGAAGACTAGAACAAGAAGTATATGTCATTTATGAGCTAACTTAGGTGAAATGGATCATATATGAGCTAACTAAGTTGAAATGGGTCGTTTATGAGCTAAGTAAGGTGAAATGGATCGTTTTTTAGCTAATTAAGGTGAAATGGATCGTTTTTGAGCTAACTAAGGTGAAATAGATCATTTAAGAAATAATTTAGGTGAAATGGATCATTTATGAGCTAATCTAGGTAAAATGGGTCATTTTGGAGCTAGCCTAGGTAAGATGGGTCATTTTGGAGCTAACCTAGGTGAAATGGATCGTTTATGAGCTAATCTAGGTAAAATGGGTCATTTTAGAGCCAACTTGGGTAAAATGCATCATTTTAGAGCTAACCTAGGTAAGATGGATGGTTTTGGAGGTTAGTAAGCTTATTAAGTCATTTTGGAGGAAAAGAAGCTAACTCTAAGTCATTATGGTAAGCATATTGGAGGAAATAAAGCTAAGTCTAGGTCTTTATGCATTTGTTAAGTAAAACACTAGAGACACTTACCGTGATCATGGAGGTGTTGTAGCGGGGTGGCTCGTGCCGGTAGCTGGAGAAGGATCGTGCGATGCTAGTCTGGATTTACGCTGCACCAAAGATCATTTCCAATGTCTCGTTAGCATGATGACACTCAAATGTTAAGACTAGCAAGTAATGTCCATTCAAATTAAACTGACCGTGGTCCTAGGAGAAATCACTGGCATCGGCGGAGCGGTCTGACCGGACTTCTCGCACACAGACTGCACATTTGGTTTTGACGACTCAATCATACTAGTTAGTAATGAGACAAACACTACATGAATGTTTTGGCTAATGTGTAGAAAAAACTTACCACAAGGAGCTCGTACATGGCCCTTGCTTGCATGTCATTCCGTGCCCTCTCCTCCTCCAACATCTTTGTCGTCCTCTCCTCCAACTCCCGCTGCCTCTCCGCCGCCTCCGCCAGAAGTTTCTCCGTTCTATTTCTCTCACTTTGTATAGCAGCCTGCAACACCACTCCTCGTTACCATTTGTAATCATTGATGGAAGCGCACACAATGTAATGGAGAAAGATAGCTGAGTATGTATAACTAACCTTGAAGGCGAGTTGGACTGGCCGTTCACGAGGCCTTATCTCAGGAGCGGAGCTCGACTGGCGCGCCTTGATCTCCAGGAGAGTGCTAGGACAACGGATAAGTCCATCTCACATGGCTATGGAGCCATGGGACCTCCCGCCACCAGATATCATCAGCAGCTCGGTATCAATGGGACCCTAGCTCGGGTTAAAGTCCTCCCCTTTCCTCGCCTTCCCCTCATCTCTATATTTCACGAGCTTGTCGTGGGAGGAGATGTTGGTGAAGTTTTTTGGATCATCGAGGTCAGATGCAGAGAATGCCTTGACTTTCTTGTAAGAGCCAGTGTGGGCCATGGCATACAGGTCATACACCTCTGGCACCTTATCCGCCTTATTGTAGCGTGTCTGAAAGAGAGAAACAAAGAAAATTATTAATTAAAGGGCTGAAAGCTAGCATGACGAACGAATTGCATGATTCATGAAGCAAACCACATACCCAGTTCCGCCCGTATTGATATAACTTGGAGCTGCCTTGATGGTGTGGCACACCTTCCATTTGGGCACGTTTGTCCTTGGCCTCGTTATGGAGGGCTCGCCATTATTTTGAGCACCACTCATTGACCAACACCTCCCAACAATCCATCCGATCCGCACACCATCTCGGAGGGGCCTAAGTTAGGAAATAGAAACTTGAGCGCTACGGCTATGAATTACTAAATGAAGGAAGTAAAGTACAAGGCCTTAAGAATTACCTTCATGTACTCATCCTTACTCAAGAACTTCTCGCGGCATGCTGGCTTGGTCTTCTTGATACCATGCGCGGCGTAGTAGTCTCGAACGGCCTGCACCCGAGCCTCGTGCCGTAAGTTCTGTAGTAGGCGCTTGCAGACGTTATCGATAACATTTGCCGCCTCCTCCTCGTATCCCTCCTCACACCTGTAGAATGTCTGCAATCAAATGAGACAATATTGATTAGTACAATTAATAACTAGCTAGTTGAAGATTTTTAATTGTGTAAAGTAGAAATTATCTAGAACTTTCTAATCACCACGTCTGCCCTCGTCTTGCACAAGACACCGTCGATAATCTCACCCGGCAGGGCCGAGGCAGCCAAGTAGTTCTCCCAACTCAATCCAAGCTCTGGAAGCTGACCCTCACCAAGCAACATAACAAACCCCGAGAAGTTTTGCCGACAAAGAACTCCAAGGACGGAGTTGGGCCGGCGGACACTATGATGGTGGTCCCAACCCCTGCAGCATGACAAGGCCAACGCATTAGATATTTGAAGAAACGTGAATGCAGAAGGGTACAAAAAGATTAAATGCACTTACCTCTCCCCATCAGGGAAAATCAACCACCTCTGCTCGCGGGTCGCCGGCACGTCCGGGAGCCGTGTAGCACCACGCTGGTAGACGGTGCCCCCTTCCTCGTCAATATCAGTCGGCTCCCCGCCATCATCAGCATGGCCACTCTGCCCCTCAGGCTCATCCGGCCAGGTGCCCCATCCAGACATGTGTTCCTCCGGGGTCTCGTGGGCCGAACTCTCATGGCCCGAAGGCCCGTGGACCGGAGGCTCGTGGACCGGAGTCCGTGTAGCCTCCTCCTCGGACGAGTCCACCCTAGCAGTCACGTGCTCGGGTGAAACAGCTGGGGGTGGCGGCGAGGAAGGCGCCCTCGCAGTCACCCTACCTCCTCTCCCGCGACCACGTGCTCCAGCTGCTCTCTTCTTCTTACCTCTTCCCCTTCTTGGCACCGCGGTCGACGAAGAAGGGCCCGGCGGTGTCGCCATACTGTCCAGCAACGCTCGGCGGAGAGGTGCTTGTGGAATGGAAGACCTCGTCGGACGCGCTGACGAAGAAGGGTCCTCGGAGCGCTCCCGACCAGCGCCCACCATCTTTCAACACCTGCCATGACAAAGAGTAAACGAAATTAGTACAACGGCAAAAAAAATACTGACATGAATAATAATATGTATATCACTTAAGTGTATCATCATCAAGTACAATAATAATCTCGATCAGTATCATCAATAAATGCATAATCATCATCATCACATAATCAATGACGGGTGTCGGGGTGTGGTGTCGGGGTGTGGTGTCGGGGTCGGGGTGTCGGGGTCAGGGGGTCGTGGTGTCGTGTCGGAGTCGGGGTGTGGTGTCGGGGTGTGTGGGTCAGGGGGTCAGGGTGTCGGGCTGTTTTTTTCTACTTCTTTTCTTTTCTTCTTTTCTTCTTCTTCTACTTCTTCTACTTCTTTTCTTCTTCTTCTTTTTTCATCTTTTTTCTACTTCTTTTACTTCTTTTCTTTTCTTCTTTTCTTCTTCTTCTTTTTTCATCTTTTTTCTACTTATTTTATTTTCTTTTCTTCTTTTACTTCTTTTCTTTTCTTCTTTTCTTCTTCTTCTTTTTTCATCTTTTTTCTACTTCTTATACTACTTTTCTCTTCTTCTTCTTCTACTTCTTCT
>NC_041383.1:284072317-284085208 GCF_002162155.2 Triticum dicoccoides | reverse complement strand
GGGCGGGGGGGCTCGGCCCTTAGTTAGGTTAGCATTTGCCGTCCGCCGTGCCTTTGCCGTCAGCTTTTGTTCTATCTTTGCCGTCTGCTGCAGACGGCAAAAAAGGGGGACGTTAAGTTTTCCTGTTAGCGGGTTCCACCTCCCTCTTTGCCGTCAGCTAGCGGACGGCAAAGATTCTTTGCCGTCCGCTAGCTGACGGCAAAGAGATGGCTGATGGCAAAGACCTTCTTTACCGTCAGCTCTTTCTTTGACGTCTGCTTTTCGGTAGCTCATGGCCAAGAGCTTCTTTGCCATCCGCTAGCGGATGGCAAAGATCTGACAGATGGCAAAGTAGCTGATTCCAGTAGTGTTTACTTTTTCGTTGCTACTGTTACAATTACCGTAAAACTGCTATCTTTACTTTTGCCACTGTTACCATTACTATCATACTACTTTGCTACTAAATACTTTGCTGCAGATACTAAGTTATCCAGGTGTGGTTGAATTGACATCTCAACTGCTAATACTTGAGAATATTCTTTGGCTCCCTTGTGTCAAATCAATAAATTTGGGTTGAATATTCTACCCTCGAAAGCTGTTGCGATCACTTGTGGGTTATCAGGTATCGGCCGCAAAATTCAGGCTTCCAAATCTGACCTGATGGCCAGGGGCGTAGCTATCGATCTGCTCTAGATGGCCAAGCGAGTTGGCCCGCAGTCCGAAGCCGCCGAATACGAAGATCTGTCCGGGGAGGAAGATCTCCCCCTGGACTCCGTTGTTGTAGATGATTGATGGAGCCATCAAGCCTTCTGGTGACGACGCAGCAGAACTCTCAATGAAAGCACCAATGTCAGTGTCAAAACTGGCGGATCTCGGGTAGGGGGTCCCAAACTGTGTGTCTAATGCTAATGGTAACAGGAGGCGGGGGACACAATGTTTACCCAAGTTCAGGCCCTCTCTATGGAGGTAATACCCTACTTCCTGCTTGATTGATCTTGATGAATATGAGTATTACAAGAGTTGGTCTACCACAAGATCATAATGGCTAAACCCTAGAAGTCTAGCCTATGAGACTATGGTTGTTGTTATATGGACTAAACCCTCTGGTTTATATAGACACTGGAGGGGGCTAGGGTTACACAAAGTCGGTTACAGAGAAAGGAATCTACATATCCGAATTGCCAAGCTTGCCTTCCAGGCAAAGGAGAGTCCCACCCGGACACGGGAAGAAGTCTTCTATCTTGTATCTTCATAGCCCAACAGTTCGACCCAAGTGTGTAGTCCGGCTGTCCGAGGACCCCTTAGTCTAGGACTCCCTCAGTCATCTCATATGCTCTTACACCGCAATGCACCGCATACCGGGCATGCATTCAAATCCTCGTACGCACCACGATAGAGGATGCAGTCATTAGGGCACGCATGTATCTTCTGCAACTCCAATCCTAGAGGGCATAGAACCTTCTTTGCTCCGTACGTACTGTCGAGAAATTCGTTATCCTTTGGAAGCTTCTTCTTCAATATTTTCAGTAGCTTCTCAAACCCATTGTCTGATACACCATTGTCTGCCTTCCATTGCAGCAATTCCAGTGTGGTACCGAGCTTTGTGTTACCATCTTTGCAATTTGGGTACAACCTTTTTTTGTGATCCTTTAACATGCGATCGAACTTCAACTTCTTCCTTTCACTTTTGCATTGTCTCTTTGCATCAACAATGACCCGACGAAGATCATCATTGGGCACATCGTCTGGTTCCTCTTGATCTTCAGCTTCCCCCGTTGCAGCATCACCGTATTCAGGGGCGGATAGTTGTCATCATCCTCTTCTTCTTCGTTGTCTTCCATCATAACCCCTCTCTCTCCGTGCTTGGTCTAAACATTATAGTGTGGCATGAAACCCTTCCCAAGTAGGTGGATGTGAAGGGTTTTCGAGTCAGAGTAAGACTTCATGTTCCCATAGACAGGGCATGGACAACACATAAAACCATTCTGCTTGTTTGCCTCAGCCACTTCGAGAAAATTATGCATGCCCTTAATGTACTCGGAGGTGCGTGTCACCATACGTCCATTGCCGGTTCATCTGTGTGCATTATATATAATTAAGTGTGTCAAAAACCATTATAGAACATCATGAATAAATAAGTGACCAAATTAATAGAAGTTCATCATCACATTAAAACCAAAGTACAGTAGTGATCAAATGTTATTACTGAAAAAATAAATACATAAAGTTCATACATAGTTCTCATTGAACAACATATATCTATCTAGAGCATCTAATTAAACCATACATTGAAACTATGTAAAACATTTCAATGCAACAACAAATGCGATCATAATCGCAACTAAGGTAACAATTGATCCAACGACATAATGATACCAAGCCTCAGTATGAATGGCATATTTTCTAATCTTTCTAATCTTCAAGCGCATTGCATCCATCTTGATCTTGTGATCATCGATGACACCCGCAACATGCAACTCCAATTTCATCTTCTACTCAATTATTTTCAATTTTTTCTTCAAGTAATTGTTTTCTTTTTCAACTAAATTTAACCTCTCGACAAAAGGGTCGGTTGGAATTTCTAGTTCACATACCTCCTAGATAAAAACATCTATGTCACGTTGGTCGGCATAATTGTCATAACCACTAAATGAAACAAATAGTTATAAAAGATAATATATACCACATCTGAATCATAGACAGGACGAGGGCCGACGGGGCCGGATACCAAAACCATCGCACTATATAATAACAAACAATAATAAAAGTAAGAAAATTATAAAAGTATCTATCTAAATTATACAAGTAAGAATTTTTTTCCATTTAGAAAGAAGATAAGAAAAGGAGGCTCACCACGGTGGTGCCGGCGACGAGATCGGCGCGGGCGATCGACGGCGGTGAGGACGGGGACGGGACAGGACAGACCGCCAAACCTAGACAAATCTTGAGGAAAATGGAGCTTGTACAAGGAGCTAGGAGAGGAGAAAGCTTAAGTGTGCCTCGTGCATTTCATCGAACACCTCATGTGCATAGGAGGTGAGCTAGAGCAACACATGAAGGAAATATGCCCTAGAGGCAATAAAAAAGTTATTATTTATTTCCTTAATTCATGATAAATGTTTATTATTCATGCTAGAATTGTATTAACCGGAAACTTAGTACATGTGTGAATACATAGACAAAACATATAGTCCCTAGTATGCCTCTACTTGACTAGCTCGTTAATCAAAGATGGTTATGTTTCCTAACCATAGACATGTGTTGTCATTTGATGAACGGGGTCACATCATTAGGAGAATGATGTGATGGACATGACCCATCCGTTAGCTCAGCATTATGATCGTGTTAGTTTCATTGCTATTGCTTTCTTCATGACTTATACAAGTTCCTCAGACTATGAGATTATGCAACTCCCGAATACCGGAGGAACACTTTGTGTGCTACCAAACGTCACAACGTAAAGTGGTGATTATAAAGGTGCGCTATAGGTGTCTTAAAAGGTGTTTGTTGGGTTGGCATAGATCGAGATTAGGATTTTTCACTCCGTGTTTCGGAGAGGTATCTTTGGGCCCTCTCGGTAATACTCATCATTATAAGCCTTGCAAGCATTGTGATTAATTAGTTAGTTGCAGGATGAAGTATTACGGAATGAGTAAAGAGACTTGCCGGTAACGAGATTGAGCTAGGTATGATGATACCGACGATCGAATCTCGGGCAAGTAACATACCGATGACAAAGGGAACAACGTATATTGTTATGCAGTTTGACTGACAAATATCTTTGTAGAATATGTAGGAATCAATATGAGCATCCAGCTGTTGGTTATTGACCGGAGACGTGTCTCGGTCATTGATACGTCTCCAACGTATCTATAATTTTTGATTGTTCCATGCTATTATATTACCTCTTTTGGATGTTTATGGGCTTTATTTTACACATTTATATCATTTTTGGCACTAACCTACTAACCGGAGGCCCAGTCCGTATTGCTATTTTTTTTGCCTATTTCAGTATTTCGAAGAAAAGGAATATCAAACGGAGTCCAAACGGAATGAAACCTTCGGGAGCGTGATTTTTGGAACGAACGTGATCCAGAGGACTTGGAGTGCAAGTTAAGAAGCAATCGAGGCGGCCAGGAGATAGGAGGGCGCGCCCACCCCTCCTGGGTGCACCCCCTGTCTCCTGGGACCCACAGGCGGCCACCGACGTACTTCTTCCTCCTATATATACCCATGTACCTCGAAAACATCCAGGGAGCCAATGAAAAACAATTTCCACCGCCGTAACCTTCTGTATCCGCGAGATCCCATCTTGGAACCTTTGCCAGCGCTCCGCTGGAGGGGGAATCGACCATGGAGGGCTTCTACATCAACATCATAGCCCTTCCGGTGAGTTGTGAGTAGTTTACCACAGACCTTCGGGTCCATAGTTATTAGCTAGATGGTTTCTTCTCTCTTTTTGGATCTCAATACTTTGTTCTCCCCCTCTCTTGTGGAGATCTATTTGATGTAAGTCTTTTTGTGGTGTGTTTGTTGAGATCCGATGAATTGTGGGTTTATGATCAAGTTTATCTATGAGAAATATTTGAATCTCCTCTGAATTCTTTTATGTATGATTGAGTTATCTTTGCAAGTCTCTTCGAATTATCAGTTTGGTTTGGCCTACTAGATTGATCTTTCTTGCCATGGGAGAAGTGCTTAGCTTTGGGTTCAATCTTGCGGTGTCCTTACCCAATGACAGAAAGGGTTGCAAGGCACGTATTGTATTGTTGCCATCGAGGATAAAAAGATGGGGTTTATATCATATTGCTTGAGTTTATCCCTCTACATCATGTCATCTTTCTTAATGCGTTACTCTGTTCTTATGAACTTAATACTCTAGATGCATGCTGGATAGCGGTCGATGTGTGGAGTAATAGTAGTAGATGCAGGCAGGGTCGGTCTACTTGTCGCGGACGTGATGCCTATATACATGATCATGCCTAGATAATCTCATAATTATTCGCTTTTCTATCAATTGCTCGACAGTAATTTGTTCACCCACCGTAATACATATGCTATCTTGAGAGAAGCCACTAGTGAAACCTATGGCCCCCAGGTCTATCTTTTATCATATAAAATTTCAATCTACTTTTATTTGCATCTTTACTTTTTGCATCTATATTATAAAATACCAAAAATATATTTATCTTATCATACTATCTCTATTAGATCTCACTTTCGCAAGTGGTCGTGAAGGGATTGACAACCCCTTTATTGTGTTGGTTGCGAGTTCTTTGTTTGTTTGTGTAGGTGTGTGGGACTTTTGAGGAGCCTCCTACTGGATTGATACTTTGGTTCTCAAAAACTGAGGGAAATACTTACGCTACTATTGCTGCATCACCCTTTCCTCTTCAAGGAAAACCAACGCAAGCTCAAGACGTAGCAAGAAGGATTTCTGGCACCGTTGCTGGGGAGGTCTTCGCTCAAGTCAAGACGTACCAAGTACCCGTCACAAACTCATCTCCCTCGCATTTACATTATTGGCCATTTGCCTCTCGTTTCCTCTCCCCCACTTCACCCTTGCTGTTTTATTCACCCTCTCTTTCCCAATTTTCTCTCTCTTTTTTGTTAGCCTTCTTCTTCTTCCTTGCTTTTGTTTGCCGTTATGTCTGAAAGTGGGGAGATTATCGTTGATATGGACAATAATGATAACATGGAAAATTCTGAGGCTCCGGCTGAAGAACCCCTATCTTGCATACTAAAAAGTTTTGAATCGGTAGTGGTAACATTATTGGAAAAGGTGTTATTCAAGATTTCTTTACTTGTGTCGGTGCTTTACCTTCCATGGGTGGTTCTATTCTTCATAGAACTAGTTGTCTTGCGGATGCTATCGCTATGCTTGTAGTTGAACTTGAAAGACAATTTATGCATATGCATCCTTGCATACAAAGAATTTTCCTAGAATTTTTCAATATTGAGCATTCTTCTGTTAAGCGTGTTGTTACTATCTTTTTGGCTCATGAGTTTAGATTTATAATAAGAGAGGCCAAAGAAATCTTTGTGCACTATAGGGTGGGTCGTCCTCCCATAGAGGCGGTCCTCTTCGACTAAGAGGAAATTAGGCGTTTTCAATCTTCGGACTATGTTGCTTTCAATGAAAACCTTAGAAAAAAGGTTCCTACCAATGCCCTAGTTGATAGAATTTCCAAACTTAATAATGATTTTGCTCTTTGAAATAATGAGCTAGGATACTCTCTTGAGTATAGGCTCACGAGATTTTGCCAAAAGAATACTTATAGTGATGAATTAGTTGTTCATTAGGAAGGGCCAAAGGAGGAACCCGTTCCTCCAGTGATTGATCTTGGGGACTTTTGTCCCACCAAATTTATCCCTTTTGATTACTTTTGCTTGCCTCAAAGAAAACTTGCTGCTGAACATAGAGAATATGAGATGAGTTTTCAAGATCTATCTTATTATTATGGCACTACTTAGATCTATCTTCGCTTTTATGCCTAGCTAGGGGCGTTAAACGATAGCGCTAGTTGGGAGGCAACCCAATTTTATTTGTGTTTTTTGTTTTTGTTTCTGTTTAGTAATAAATTTTTCATCTACCTTCTGTTTAGATGTGTTTTTATGTTTTAATTAGTGTTTGTGCCAAGTAGAACCTATAGGATAACCTATGGTGATAGTTAATTTGATTCTGCTGAAAAACAGAAACTTTGCACGCAGTAAATTAGTTTTGTTAAATCACAGAAACGTACTTTTGCGTTTATTCTTTATTCTGCTGATCAATATACAAATTTCCTAGGACTTCCTATTTTGGTAGGATTTTTAAAGTTCTAGAAGTTTGCGTTAGTTACAGATTGCTACAGACTGTTCTGTTTTTGACAGATTCTGTTTTTTGTGTGTCGTTGCTTATTTTGATGCATCTATGGCTAGTATTAAGTGGTATGAACCACATAGAACTTGCAATACAGTAGGTTTAACACCAAAATAAATAAAGAATGAGTTCATTACAGTACCTTATGTGCTGGTTTTGTTTTCTTTCACTAACGGAGCTTATGAGATTTCCTGTTGAGTTTTGTGTTGTGAAGTTTTCAAGTTTTGGGTAAAGATTTGATGGACTATGGAATAAGGAGTGGCAAAAGCCTAAGCTTGGGGATGCCCATGTCACCCCAAGATATTCAAGAGTAGCCAAAAGCCTAATCTTGGGGATGCCCCCGGAAGGCATCCCCTCTTTCGTCTTGGTTCATTGGTAACTTTACTTGGAGCTATTTTTTTATTCGCCACATGATATGTGTTTTGCTTGGAGCGTCGTGTATGATATTAGTATTTGCTTTTTAGTTTACCACAATCATCCTTGCTGTACACACCTTTTGGGAGAAGCCCACTTGATTAGAATTTATTAGAACACTCTATGTGCTTCACTTATATCTTTTGACCTTGATAGTTTTTGCACTAGTACTTCACTTATATCTTTTAGAGCACGGCGGTGGCCTAATTTTGAAGAAATTGCTAGTCTCTCATGCTTCACTTATATTATTTTGAGAGTCTTTTGGAACAGCATGGTATTTGCTATGGTTACAAATTTGGTCCTAGAATGATGAGCATCCAAGTTGGGTATAATAAAAACTATCATAGAAAGTGCATAAAACACTAGGATCAATTTGATGCTTGATAATTGTTTTGAGATATAGAGGTGGTAATGTTAGAGTCATGCTAGTGGGTAATTATGAAATTGAGAAATACTTGTGTTGAAGTTGGCAAGTCCCATAGCATGCACGTATGGTAAAAGTTGTGTGACAAATTTGTTGCATGAGGTGCTCTTTTAATTGTCTTACTTATAAGTGGAGGTCGGGATCGCGCGATGGTTAACTCCTACCAACCCTTCCCCTAGGAGCATGCGTAGTAGTACTTTTATTTGAGGGCAAGTAGACTTTTGCAATAAGTATATGAGTTCTTTGTGACTAATGTGAGTCCATGGATATACGCACACTCACCCTTCCACTTTGCTAGCCTCTATTATATCGCGCAACTTTCGCCGGTATCATGCACCCATTATTTACCTTCCTCAAAATAGCCACCATACCTACCTATTATGGCATTTCCATAGCCATTCCGAGATATATTGCCATGCAACTTTCCACCGTTCCGTTTATTATGACACACTTCATCATTGTCATATTGCTCTTTGCATGATCATGTAGTTGACATCGTGTTTGTGGCAAAGCCACCTTCATAATTTTCATACATGTCGCTCTTGATTCATTGCATATCCCGGTACACCGCCGGAGGCATTCATATAGAGTCATATCTTGTTCTAGTTTTGAGTTGTAATTCTTGAGTTGTAAATCAATAAAAGTGTGATGATCTTCATTATTAGAGCATTGTCTCAGTGAGGAAAGGATGATGAAGACTATGATTCCCCCACAAGTCGGGATGAGACTTCGGACTTTAAAAAGAGAAAAAAAAGGGAAGGCCAAAAAGAAAAAAAAGGAAAGGCCAAAGAAAAAAAAGAAGAAAGAAAAAAAGGAAAAAAAGGAGAAAAGAAAAAAATAAAATGAGAGAAAAAGAGAGAAGGGACAATGCTACTATCTCTTTTCCACACTTGTGCTTCAAAGTAGCACCATGGTCTTCATGATAGAGAGTCTCCTATGTTGTCACTGTCATATACTAGTGGGAAATTTTCATTATAGAACTTGGTTTGCATATTCCAATGATGGGCTTCCTCAAAATGCCCTAGGTCTTCATGAGCAAGCAAGTTGTATGCACACCCACTTAGTTTCTTTTGTTGAGCTTTCATATATTTATAGCTCTAGTGCATCCGTTGCATGGCAATCCCTACTCACTCACATTGATATCTATTGATGGGCATCTCCATAGCCCGTTGATACGCCTAGTTGATGTGAGACTATCTTCTCCCTTTTTGTCCCCACAACCACCACCATATACCACCATAGTGCTATGTCCATGGCTTGCGCTCATGTATTGCGTAAGAGTTGAAAAAGCTGAAGCGCGTTAAAAAGTATGAACCAATTTCTTGGCTGAAACCGAGGTTGTGCATGATGGGAGTATTTTGTGTAATGAAAATGAAGCATGGCCTAACTACATGATTTTGTCGGGATAAGCTTTCTTTGGCTATGCTATTTTGATAGGACATGATTATTTGTTAGTATGCTTCGAAGCATTATTATCTTTTATGTTTTATAAGGTTTCATCTTGAATCATTTGGATCTGAACAATCATGCCACAATAAAGAAAATTACATTGAGAATTATGCTAGGTAGCATTCCACATAAAAAATTCTATTTTTATCATTTACCTACTCGAGGACGAGTAGGAATTAAGCTTGGGGATGCTTGATACGTCTCCAACGTATCTATAATTTTTTATTGTTCCATGCTATTATATTACCTCTTTTGGATGTTTATGGGCTTTATTTTACACATTTATATCATTTTTGGGACTAACCGGAGGCCCAGCCCGTATTGCTTTTTTTGCCTTTTTCAGAATTTCGAAGAAAAGGAATATCAAATGGAGTCCAAACGAAATGAAACCTTCGGGAGCGTGATTTTGGGAAGAACGTGATCCAGAGGACTTGGAGTGCAAGTCAAGAAGCAATCGAGGCGGCCAGGAGATAGGAGGGCGCGCCCACCCCTCCTGGGCACGCCCCCTGTCTCTTGGGCCCCTTAGGCGGCCACCGACGTACTTCTTCCTCCTATATATACCCACGTACCCCGAAAACATCCAGGGAGCCAATGAAAAACAATTTCCACCACTGTAACCTTCTGTATCCACAAGATCCCATCTTGGAGTCTTCGTCGGCGCTCCGCCGGAGGGGGAATCAACCACGGAGGGCATCTACATCAACACCATAGCCCTTCCGATGAGTTGTGAGTAGTTTACCACAGACCTTCGGGTCCATAGTTATTAGCTAGATGGCTTCTTCTCTCTTTTTGGATCTCCATACCATGTTCTCCCCCTCTCTTGTGGAGATCTATTTGAGGTAAGTCTTTTTGCGGTGTGTTTGTCGAGATCCGATGAATTGTGGGTTTATGATCAAGTTTATCTATGAGAAATATTTGAATCTCCTCTGAATTCTTTTATGTATGATTGATTTATCTTTGCAAGTCTCTTCGAATTATCAGTTTGGTTTGGCCTACTAGATTGATATTTCTTGCCATGGGAGAAGTGCTTAGCTTTGGGTTCAATCTTGCGGTGTCCTTACCCAGTGACAGAAAGGGTTGCAAGGCACGTATTGTATTGTTGCCATCGAGGATAAAAAGATGGGGTTTATATCATATTGCTTGAGTTTATCCCTCTACATCATGTCATCTTTCTTAATGCGTTACTCTGTTCTTATGAACTTAATACTCTAGATGCATGCTGGATAGCGGTCGATGTGTGGAGTAATAGTAGTAGATGCAGGCAGGGTCGGTCTACTTGTCGCGGACGTGATGCCTATATACATGATCATGCCTAGATAATCTCATAATTATTCGCTTTTCTATCAATTGCTCGACAGTAATTTTTTCACCCACCGTAATACATATGCTATCTTGAGAGAAGCCACTAGTGAAACCTATGGCCCCCGGGTTTATCTTTTATCATATAAGCTTTCAATCTACTTTTATTTGCATCTTTACTTTTTGCATCTATATTATAAAATACCAAAAATATATTTATCTTATCATACTATCTCTATTAGATCTCACTTTCGCAAGTGGCCGTGAAGGGATTGACAACCCCTTTATTGCGTTGGTTGCGAGTTCTTTGTTTGTTTATGTAGGTGCGTGGGACTTTTGAGGAGCCTCCTACTGGATTGATACCTTGGTTCGCAAAAACCGAGGGAAATACTTACACTACTATTGCTGCATCACCCTTTCCTCTTCAAGGAAAACCAACGCAAGCTCAAGAAGTAGCAGTCATGTATACATAGTTCTCGAACCCGTAGGGTCCGCACGCTAAACGTTTGATGATGATTCGTATTATGAGTTTATGTGATATGATGTACCGAAGGTTGTTCAGAGTCCCAGATGTGATCACGGACATGATGAGGAGTCTCGAAATGGTCGAGACATAAAGATTGATATATTGGAAGGCTATGTTTGAACACTGAAAAGGTTCCAAGAGGTTCGGGCATTTTTCCGGAGTACCGGGAGGTTACCGGAACCCCCCGGGGAGTCAATGGGCCTTAATGGGCCATAGTGGAAGAGAGGAGGAGGCGGCCAAGGTGGGGGAGCCCCCCCAAGCCCAATCCGAATTGGGAGGGGGGTGAAAGCACAAGTGCTCCCTAGGTGGTTTTGGTAATTAATGTCAACATATCTCTTGTTGGACTAACACTTTTATCTAGTATGTTTCACATAAGTTCAACAATGGAGTGGCATGGACTAAAGGATGTGGGAACTCCTTCAAGATGCTAAGGACAAAGGATTGGCTCAAGCTTCAAGCTCAAGACTCTTCATTTTATATTTTAGTGATCCAAGATCACATTGAGTCTATAGGAAAAGCCAATACTATCAAGAAGGTATGAGGTGTTGCTTAATGAGTTTCTTGCTCCACAGTGCTTAGTGATATGCTCCAAAACCCTCAACTACTTTCCCACTTCCACACATATGACCTAAACCTAAAGTCAAACTCGGCCCCACCGATACTTTCTATCCGGCGCCACCGAGTTCAAATGTCTTAGCCACTGCCACAAACCCTAGACAAATTGGTCTCACCGATAGGGATCTCGGTCTCACCGAGATGGGATTGTAATCTCTCTGTGTATGTCCATTACCAAAATTGGTCTCACCGAGTTTGAGCAATCGATACTACCGAGATTACAATGCGAACTCTCTGGATAACTTATTACCAAAATCGGTCCCACCGAGTTTGAGTAATCGGTCCCACCGAGTTTGCCTGACTAACTCTCTGGTTAGCTAATTACCAAAATCGGTCTCACCGAGTTTGTGTAATCGGTCTCACTGAGATTACGTTATGCCCTAACCCTAACCATATCGATCCTACCGAGTTGCATGTCGGTCCCACCGAAAACCCTAACGGTCACTAGATTTACTAAATCGGTCCGACCGAGTTTGTTGATTCGGTCCCACCGAGATTGGTAAATTGTGTGTAACGGTTAGATTTTGTGTGGAGGCTATATATACCCCTCCACCTCCTCTTCATTCGTGGAGAGAGCCATCAGAACAAACCTACACTTCCAACTTACCAGTTCTGAGAGAGAACCACCTACTCATGTGTTGAGGCCAAGATATTCCATTCCTACCATATGAATCTTGATCTCTAGCCTTCCCCAAGTTGCTTTCCACTCAAATCTTCTTTCCACCAGATCCAAATCCTATGAGAGAGAGTTGAGTGTTGGGGAGACTATCATTTGAAGCACAAGAGCAAGGAGTTCATCACCAACACACCATTTGTTACTTCTTGGAGAGTGGTGTCTCCTAGATTGGCTAGGTGTCACTTGGGAGCCTCCGACAAGATTGTGGAGTTGAACCAAGGAGTTTGTAAGGGCAAGGAGATCGCCTACTTCGTGAAGATCTACCGCTAGTGAGGCAAGTCCTTCGTGAGCGACGGCCATGGTGGGATAGATAAGGTTGCTTCTTAGTGGACCCTTCGTGGGTGGAGCCCTCCGTGGACTCGCGCAACCGTTACCCTTCGTGGGTTGAAGTCTCCATCAACGTGGATGTACGATAGCACCACCTATCGGAACCACGACAAAAACATATGTGTCTCCAATTGCGTTTGAATCCTCCAAAACCCTTCCCTTTACATTCTTGCAAGTTGCATGCTTTACTTTCCGCTGCTCATATACTCTTTGCATGCTTGCTTGTTATGTATTGTGAATGTTAAACTTGTGCCTAAACTCTACTTAAACTTAAAGAAGTTAAAAAGTGCAACTTTGACACTTAGTGTCTAATCACCCCC
>NC_041383.1:284028920-284071938 GCF_002162155.2 Triticum dicoccoides | reverse complement strand
CCGGCCCCCCTTTCCTTCTCTCCCTCTCCCTCTTCCTTCTTCTCGTCTTCCAACTAGGGAAAGGGGGAAATCTACTCCTACTGGGAGTAGGACTCCCCCCCTTGGGCGCACCATAGAGGGTCGTCGCTCCCCCTCCTCCACTCCTTTATATACGGGGGAAGGGGGCACGCCATAGACACACAAGTTGATTGTTTAGCCGTGTGCGGTGCCCCCCTCCACAGAATTCCACCTCAGTCATATCGTCGTAGTGCTTAGGCGAAGCCCTGTGCCGGTAATTTCACCATCACCGTCACCACGCCGTCGTGCCGACAAAACTCTCCCTCGACCTCAGCTGGATCTAGAGTTCATGGGACGTCACCGAGCTGAACGTGTGCAGATCGCAGAGTTGCCGTACCTTTGGTGCTAGGATGGTCAGATCGTGAAGACGTACGACTACATCAACCGCGTTGTCATAACACTTCCGCTTTTGATCTACGAGGGTACGTGGACACACTCTCCCCTCTTGTTGCTATGCATGACCTAGATAGATCTTGCGTGATCGTAGGAATTTTTTTGAAATTACTGCATTCCCCAACAACACACACCTCTCCCACGATCGGCCAAAAAAACAGAGCAATGTGCTCTGTTCGTGGGCAGTGGCGGGGGTATATATGGATCTCTTTAGTCCTGGTTGGTGGCTAGAACCGGGACATAAGGCTAACCTTTGGTCCCGGTTCCATCCACCAACCGGGACTAAAGGTGCTTGGCCAGGAGCGAGGCCCACTGGTCCCAGTTCGTGTCTAGAACTGGGACCAAAGGGGTAAGACGAACCAGGACCAATGACCCCCGAGGCCCGACCGGCGCCCTGGCCTCACAAACTAGGACTGATACACCCTTTGGTCCCGGTTCATTAGTGAATCGGGATTAATGCCCTTAGCCAGGCATAAACCAAAGCCATGTCTTCTACTAGTGCACTACCACCACAAAGAGATGAAGCTACATATGACGAACCATGTGTTCCACTGCGGCGCCTTCAGGAAGGGTACGACACCAGAGCGTCGCCACCGCCCGATCCTAGGATTAGAGTTCCCCCTAGAGCTGCATGACAGGCAATAAGAGTCGCGATGACACCTTCAAGAAGGGAACGATCTTTGTCGCCGTTGGTCCATCCGAAGATAGAATAGGTTTTCACCTCGGCCAACACTCACCGCCACCAAACGGCACACCCCGACAACCATGCCTCCCACACGGTCATGGTGACCGGGCAGCACCAGGGCACGGGCTCTGCCCAAGAATACCACGCTACCACCACCAAGGCCGCTGAGGGAGTCCTGGATTAGGGGGTGTCCGGATGGCCGGACTATGACCTTTGGCCGGACTCCCAGACTATGAAGATACAAGATTGAAGACTTCGTCCCGTGTCCGGATAGGACTTTCCTTGGCGTGGAAGGCAAGCTTGGTGATATGATATGAAGATCTCCTCCCATTGTAACCAACTCTGTGTAACCCTAGCCCTCTCCGGTATCTATAAACCGGAGAGTTTTAGTCCGTAGGACGAACAACAATCATACCATAGGCTAGCTTCTAGGGTTTAGCCTCTCTGATCTCGTGGTAGATCAACTCTTGTACTACCCATATCATCAATATTAATCAAGCAGGAGTAGGGTTTTATCTCCATCGAGAGGGCCCGAACCTGGGTAAAAACATCATGTCCCTTGTCTCCTATTACCATCCGTCTAGACGCACAGTTCGGGACCCCCTACCCGAGATCCGCCGGTTTTGACACCGACATTGGTGCTTTCATTGAGAGTTCCTCTGTGTTGTCACCTTTAGGCCTGATGGCTTCTTCGATCATCAACCACGACGCGGTCCAGGGTGAGACTTCCCTCCCCGGACAGATCTTCGTATTCGGTGGCTTCGCACTGCGGGCCAATTCGCTTGGCCATCTGGAGCAGATCGAAAGCTACGCCCCTGGCCATCAGGTAAGGTTTGGAAGCTTAAACTACACGGCCGACATCCGCGGGGACTTGATCTTCGACGGATTCGGGCCACGGCCGAGCGCGCCGCACTGTCACGATGGGCATGATCTAGCTCTGTCGCCGGACAGCGCCCAGAGCGCCGCTCAGGTGTCCGCTCCGACCACTAGCTTGGAGCCGGCTGCGCCAGTCGGGGACAGTCGGTTGGACGCCACCCCAGGAGCCGCAATCTCTACGGCGATAGAGCCGAATACCAGCCTAATCCTTTGCGAGGCCGGTGACTCCAAGGTGCCGGACTCCTGTCCGGACTCCGAATCTTCCGCACCCCTTCCGATCGAACCCAATTGGGCTCCGATCATGGAGTTCACCGCCGCGGACGTCTTTCAGCACTCTCCCTTTGGTGATATCCTGAATTCACTAAAGTCTCTCTCTTTGTCAGGAGAGCCCTGGCCCGACTATGGTCAGCATGGTCGGGATGTGGACGACGAAGAAATTTGAAACCCACCCACCACCCACTTTGTAGCCACTGTCGACGATCTAACCGACATGCTCGACTTTGACTCCGAAGACATCGACTGTATGGACGCCGGTGAAGGAGACGACCAAGAACTAGCACCTATAGGGCACTGGAAAGCCACCCCATCACACGATGTATAGATGATGGACACACCTAAAAGAAGCAACGACGAGGATCAAAAGGGCGCAACCAGGGATCGCTCCCTCGAAAAACAATCAAAGCGGCGGCGTAAGCGCCGCGCCAAGCCCCACCTCGACAGAGACCCAACCATAGAGCAGGGCGAATCAATGGAAGACGAACATGCCATCGAGCAACCGTCCAAACAGGGCGGACAAACCGGAGAATCCATCCCCGGGAAAGGTAATAGTCCGGACGACCTCACGCCGGACAAGTCGCAGAACACCAGAACCTCCACCAAAGGCTCGTTGCCACTGCACGTAGCCTGAAAAAGTAGAAGCGGAAGCTCAAAACAGCGGAAGATGCACTCAGAATCAGATGGGGCAAAGTACTCAATACCGCACACAAGTACGGCAACAGTCATCACACAAAAAACTATCCGAAGCGGAAATTACTACCGGAATTTGACGAAGAGGCCTTAGATCCCCCACAGTCAAAAAATAAGGAAGCCACCAGGTCGGATAGATGACCCCACGATCGATCTCAAGCGACAAAGGGCGCCGCACTCAATACGGCACGCGGCCCGCCCAAGGATTCGCATCAAAAAACCGGTCCAACTAGATCCATCTATTGGCCAAGAAAGCAAGCTCCAGTGAGCAATGCAACACAAAAGATATCCGAACATCACGTCACACCTACATACAGGGCCGACGCACATCCCCTATGTTTTACCGATGAGGTACTGGATCACGAATTTCCAGTGGGATTCAAGCCCGTAAACATAGAAGCATACGACGGAACAACAGACCCTGGAGTCTGGATTGAGGATTATATCCTCCACATACACATGGCCAGAGGAAATGACCTTCACGCCATAAAATACTTACCCCTTAAGCTCAAAGGGCCAGCCCGGCATTGGCTTAAAAGCCTTCCCGAAAACACCATGGGAAGTTGGGAAGTGCTCGAGGATGCTTTCCAGGCAAATTTTCAAGGGACCTATGTCCGACCTCCAGATGCAGATGATCTGAGTCATATAACTCAGCAACCCGGAGAGTCAGCCCGGAAACTCTGGAACAGATTTCTTACTAAAAAGAATCAGATAGTCGACTGTCCGGACATCGAGGCCCTAGCAGCTTTGAAACATAGCATCTAAGAAGAATGGCTCGCCAGATACCTCGGCCAAGAAAAGCCAAGAACAATGGCCGCATTAACAAGCCTCATGACCCGCTTTTGCGCAGGAGAGGATAGCTGGTTGGCAAGAAGCAGCACCAGCAACCCGAGTACATCCGAACTCAGAGATGGAAACGGGAAACTGCGCCGTAACAAAGAACAGCGCCGGATCAAGGATAACAGCCCGATGAGCACGACAGTCAATGCCGGATTCAAAAGCTCTCGGCAAAATCAAAAAAAGCCGCCCCCCAAAGATGACAGGGACGAGCTATCTAACCTCAACAAAATCCTGGAAAAAATATGTCAAATCCATAGTACTCCCGGGAGACCTGCAAACCACACCCACAGAGATTTTTGGGTCTTCAAGCAGTCCGGCAAACTCAATGGCGAACACAAGGGGCTCGACACACCAAGCGAGGATGACGACGCACCCCACAAGCAGAACACCCGAGAACAAAAGAAGTTCCCACAAGAAGTCAAAACAGTAAATTCACTTCAGATGACAAAAGGGAAAAATAGAACGGTGCTCATGAAGATACGCGCCATACGGCGCGCCCCGGAGGAGCACCGCCACTGGTTGTTGCAACCAATCACCTTCGACCATCAAGATTACTCTAGAGGGGTCCAAAACGCAGGCTGGACTGCCTTGGTCTTGGATCCGATTATTGACGGACTCCAATTTACACAAGTCCTTATGGACGGCGGCAGTGACCTAAACCTGATATATCAGGACACAATCCGCAAACTGGGGGTCAATCGAGCAATAATTCCCATGGCAACACTTCTGTTCAAAAAGTCACGCCGGGCCCAGATACCCAGAGTATGGGTTCCCTTTCGTTAGAAGTCACGTTCGGCTCACCCGACAACTTCCGAAGCGAAAAGCTAACCTTCCACATTGCCCCATTCATAAGTCGCTATCAAGCGCTACTGGGACGTGAAGCTTTCGCCCGCTTTAACACAATACCGCATTATGCATCCCTTACACTCAAAATGCCCGGTCCACGAGGCATCATCTCATTAAAGGGAAATATCAATTGATCCCCAAAGTATGGGTAATGGTGCGGCCACCTGGACAGCTGCACACTAATCCAGCCCTACTATCCCGGACACGGCTCGACGAGTCCGGCGTAAACATACAAAGGCTTAATAGCCGCATAACCCTGTACAAGGGGCTCCGCGTGTTTACACCAGGAGACAATATGGCTAAATTTTGCTCATGTCTCTGTACTATATTTTGTTTATTTTAATATAGATTTCTCGCATGACTATTTTTTACTAAGTTCCTCTCTTTCGCAGACGAACACCGTGCTACGCCCGTCCAGGATACGGCACAACGGAGACACAGGCATAGACGTGTAGTAGGGACCCGTCTTAAGGATTCTTTTCAGATTAAGACCCTGCGTAAACTATTTTTACTGTCTCTTGTTGATAAACATCCCCCGGTTTTCACTATAACCGAGGAGGAGGCTGGCGTCTTGGCATGTGGCCACGCCAGAATCTTGCGAGTACCTGGACACCAGGGGCTTTTTTACCAAGGGCTTTGGTTCAGCCCGTCTTCATAAAGACCGAATACCTTAGGGAGTGTTCGGCGTTGCGAGTTTGGCCTTATATGCATCAGATCCGAATCATGTCTTTGGTCAAATGTTGGGTTTGCCCGGCTCCTATGTTTTGCTGCCTTACGTTCCGCTCTATCGGCTAAGGCGGCACCAGGAGAACTACTGCATTGTGCCCCGGTTCGGCTAGGCGAGCACCTCAGTAGAGAAAGCCGAAAACTGACTGTCATGATATAGCGAGAGACTGGTCAACCACTCGATGACTCTCAGAATCTTTAGGATTCCTCCACATTAACGAAGGGCCGCTTCCCGGTCAGGCACACACGCGCCCCGAATTCGGGCGAGCGCGGTGCCCCTAGGGGCTATTAAGTAGCCCCACTGTCAAACTCCTATGGCTAAGTGAAAGTGATAAAGCATTATAGTCCGGTTGCCTAGTTCATTGCGCTATCACCTCCTTTGTAGGACCAAGACGTTGGATTAAGTGTGAAAAGGCGCCTTTTGCAAACACCCCCGCATTATATGCGTGGGGGCTGAAGCCAACGACTGCCATCTTTCAGGTTATATACACATATACATTAACGGCCGCACAGGAGGTATTATAATTCTTGCAAGCACAAGTATAAAAAGCTTTTATATTCTATCAAAATATTCCTTTCACAATAGCACATGCTATTCGAACACAACATCCTTCGAGCACTGCGCCTCTATTAAACGAGCGCCCGGAAGAACTTCCTCAAAGTAGTGCTTGGCAGGTACTCGGCTTTCGTCCGAATCCCGGGATGCAACAACACTGGCCTTCATATCCGCCCAGTATGTTTTGACACGGGCAAGAGCCATTTGTGCACCCTCTATGCACGCCGACCTCTTCATTGCATCAACATGCGGCACCGAACCAAGGAACTACTGCACCAAGCTAAAATAACTCTTTGGTTCTGGCTCTTCCAGCCACAAACGACTCGCAACATACCTCATGGCGAGTCCGGATAACCTGTTCAGCTCCACCCAGGCGGCCAAACGGTCGGATACCGAAAGTGGGCGTTCTGGATTGTGGAACTGCGACCAAAAAAGTTCTTCCAATTCATGGTCACCTTGACCTCGGAAGTGTTCGGTTGCGTCTGCTGCACTCGCTGCCAAATCCAGATAAGTGTTTTCCACACTCCACTGCCGGTCTAACGGAGCATAGTTAGGATCCCCAAACTTCATCCGCAGCATATAGGGCTTTCCAGCCGTGATATCTCCGGCCTGACGTAGCTCCTCCTTCATAGCTCTCATTGCAGAGCGAGTATCCTTGGCCTCGGCAGTGATCTTCTCAAGGTCCTTCTGAGCCGCCCTATCTTCTTGTTCGAGAAATTTACAACGGTCGGCAGCATCCTTCAATTTTATAGCCATCTCAGCTATTACTTTCTTGCTCTGGCAGTGAGCAGCCTGTTCGGCTTTTAGCTCTTCAGCCGCCTTAACGGCAGCCGCATCACTTTTCCTTGCTTGCTCCTTGGCTCGGGCAAGTTCCGACCGAAGGTTCTCCACGGCAGCAGCACCATCTACATTAAGCACATATCTTATAAGGCACGAGCATCAAACTCCTCTTATCAGATGTCTGTGGAGCATACCTTGTGCCTCGTCTAGCCGCTTATTTACAAGCGTGATGTCGGCATCCGCCACGTCAAGTTGCCGCTTTAGCTCGGCAGATTCATCAGTCCGGCTAGCCACCGAACGCCTCGCCACCTTCATAAAAAAGTGACATATTACACCTGGGGTTATGATCCTCTATGCGCCGTCACTTTTGACGACACACAGAGTCTCAGGGGCTACTATTTATACAGGGCGCATTTTATATATGCGTACCTACCAAAAGGTACACCTTTTCACGTACCTCAAAGCCTGTCAGTAAACTCTTGGCGGCCTCGTACAATCCGCTTTCCGCGGATGAAATCCTTCCTATCATTGTGTTCATCAACATACGGTGTTCTTCTGAGATGGACGCTCGCCTGAGCAGATCCCTCAGCCCCTCCGACCGCGCACCAAAGGGTGCCGGACTAGCCTAACGACCTTTTTCAGGGTCCGGACTTGGAAAAACCCTCCGGGACGACACCTCGGGGTCGCCTGCCTCGTAAGATGGTGCAGCTAGGGGAGGCGTTTCGCTCTCCATCATCTCCGGACGAAGATCCCCTGAAGATGAGCTCTGCTGAGAAGGGTTGAGATCCGAACTGCAAGGTAATACTTCAGTTATCTTCCTCAGAAATAAAACAGGGATGCCACTCATTTTAGAACCCCTCTCTTTACTTACGGCTCGGAGGAGAGCTCATCCCCTTGAGGGTGCAATGCGGTCGTGGCATTCTCCGGTGCCGGATCCTCTGGCGAAGATTTCTTCCCCCGTTTTGAGGCCATCCCCTCCGGGTCTTCAGAGGCAGTCCTTTTCTTTCCCGGGTTGGGGGAATTCTTGATTCCTCCCTTCCTGACAGCCTCCTTCGCGGAGGCGGTAGCTCCTTGGTTCCCCTCTTCGCCCTCTGCCGAAAGCATAATCTCCAGCATCCTGGTTAACAAGGGATCCGGCACGGTCTTGGGCAGGGGGGTTGGACACCTGATAAGCTTTGCCTTTGCTACCCACTCCTGTTCAAAGCATAGCTCTGTTAAAGGGCAATTTTATGATGAAAATATGGATGGCGTGTCCAAATACGGGGCTACTTACTTGAGCATCCGGGCGATTGCAGCTCAGACCTACATCCTCGGACAAGTCCGGACACCTTGCTTGTGATCCGAAGAACAATTTGTACATCTCCACGGGCGTCGCGCCCATAAAATGTTGGAGGACTCGTGGTCCCTCCAGATTAAATTCCCACAGGCGGAGAGGGCGACGTTTGCAGGGCAGCATGCGGTGAATCAGCATAACTTGCACCAGTATGGTCAAGTTAATATCTCTTTCTAGGAGATCTCGAATGCGGTCCTGCAGTAGGGGCACGTCTTTGGACGGCGCCCAGATAAGCCCTTCATTGACCCATGACGCTCGCTGCGGTGGGGGACCCGAGCGAAAAGCAGGTGGCGCCACCCATGTGGTGCCCCTGGGGGCTGTGATGTAAAACCAGTCCCGTTGCCATAAGCCGAACTCCTCTTGGAAAGAGCCCTCGGGCCATGGAGCGTCGGCCATCTTGCTTATGATAGCTCCTCCGCACTCAGCGTGCTGCCCCTCGATCATCTTCGGTTCCACCTTGAAGGTTCTAAGCCACAATCCGAAGTGAGGAGTAATATGGAGGAAGGCCTCACACACGACAATGAATGATGAGATTTGGAGGATGGACTCCGGAGCTAAGTCGTGGAATTCCAGCCCGTAATAAAACATAAGCCCCCTCACGAAGGGATCAATCGGGAAGCCTAGCCCCCGAAGGAAGTGAGATGTGAACACCACGCTCTCACCGGGCTGGGGAGTGGGAATGGCCTGCCCTTGAGCAGGCAGCCTATGCGAGATTTCGCCGGTTAGATACCTGGCATCTATCAGCTTTCGCATGTCTTCTTCCGTAACGGAGGAAGGCATCCACCAGCCTTGAAGGTCGGAGCTGGACATCGTCGAAGGCCCGAAGCGCCTAAAACTAGAGCTTTGGGTGTTGGAACTCGAGGCGAGGGGCGGATTCGATTGGATTGAAAAGAAAGGAGTCGAGCCTTGGTCTCTTTATAAAGGAGTTGAATACCAAGAGCCCTCCCCGTAACCGTTTGGGACTCGCTTTCAATTAGGGAGTCATACAAAAGGCACGGTTGGGTTACCCACGCCCGTATTGATGAGAATCCCAGAATAAGGGGACACGATCTCTGCTTTGACAAGACGTGCCAAGGAAACCGCCTCGCTAAACGCGCTGAGGTGGAACAGTAAAATGATTCGAATAAAGGCTTGGCCGTGGCATGATGTCATGCTGCGGAATACGTCAGCTCATTAGATTTGTGCAGATATTATTCTCTCTACGGTGGTATGTGGAACTTATTTTGCAGAGCCGGACACTATCCTTGTGTTCAACATCTTCTATGAAGTATTCGGAGGAGGAACCCGCCTTGCAATGCCGAAGACAATTTGCGCGCCGGACTCGTCGTCATTGAAGCCTGGTTCATGGGCTACTAAGGGAGTCCTGGATTAGGAGGTGTCCGGATGGCCGGACTATGACCTTTGGCCGGACTCCCGGACTATGAAGATACAACATTGAAGACTTCATACCGTGTCCGGATAGGACTTTCCTTGGCGTGGAAGGCAAGATTGGAGATATGATATGAAGATCTCCTCCCATTGTAACCGACTCTGTGTAACCCTAGCCCTCTCCGGTGTCTATATAAACCGGAGAGTTTTAGTCCGTAGGACGAACAACAATCATACCATAGGCTAGCTTCTAGGGTTTAGCCTCTCTGATCTCGTGGTAGATCAACTCTTGTACTACCCATATCATCAATATTAATCAAGCAAGAGTAGGGTTTTACCTCCATCAAGAGGGCCCGAACCTGGGTAAAAACATCGTGTCCCTTGTCTCCTGTTACCATCTGCCTAGACGCACAGTTCGGGACCCCCTACCCGAGATCCGCCGGTTTTGACACCAACAGCCGCCGCCCTGGCATCCAAGACCTTGACACCACCTCACTCGACACCCGCCGCAACCCCAACGAAAGAGACGAGCAGAAAGGTCCCACCTTTTGCATGCTAGGCGACCCCCAACGTCGAGACCCAATAGGCTGGCCAGAACTGGCATCCACCGACCCGTCCTGCTGCCCCGAGTGTGAGATGAGGAGATGATGCACTGTGTTTTTCTTTTTATTTATAACACAGTGTTTTGGCGGGCCTTTTGCGGTGTGATTCTGTGTTATCCGCTGATCAACCCATACTTATGTGAAAAAAATTCGGGGCTGGTGTGTGCATGTACTATTTTCTGTGCTAAAATATCACATGTCGGCACTTCTTTTTTCTAGGTGGTAACAGGGTGCACGGTATTGATATGTTTATAGGCCGGTTGCTGTGGGTTGATTTGAAAAATCATTCTATCGATAAAAATCATGAACCTAATACAAAATTGAATACCTCAGTCGAATGGAAAACCTCTAAAATTAATGAGCATAGTGAATTAAAAGAATCAAATGGGAGAGCTCCTTGAGAAATTATTGACTTGGTCAAAATCTGATGACCCAATTCTAAATTGGAGATCTCAGTTGATTGCGAGGAAAAAAATTTAGGGAGAATGGTATTAAGTAGTATAGTGTATTTACAGGAGCATAGTGAATTAAAAGAATTGAATGAGAGAGCTCCTTGAAAAATTATTGACCCGGTCAAAATTGGATGGCCAAATTCCAAATTGGAGACCTCAATTGATTGTGAGACCTTAAAATTTTGGGAGCATTGTGTTGGGAAACATAGTAGAAAGCAAAAAAAACCGGCTTAAGATCAATACCCTAGATTCACTGTGAATATGTATACAAAGTTAGATCAGATCGTACCAACTTCGAGTTGTCGTAGATCGTTGATGAAGTCCCTCAAACCCGTTCATGAATGATCACTTGAACAGAAGACCGAAAGCACGACCTCTCTACGGATTGCACACATATGAGCTTTATGATTGGGCAATGCTTCACCATCTTAGCTTTGTGTCATTGGAGAACTAGAGGATGGAGAAAAGAACCACACGGGGTTTCTATTTTATGTGGATTAGAGAAAACTAGAACTAGATCAAGTCTAGATCAAATTATATCAAGAGAGAACTAGAGGGGGCGCGCCTTGATTCCCGACGCCCCCTCATGTATATATTGCTGGTAGAGGGGGTGGCCGACTAGGGAGGAGGTATCCCTATGTTGGTGCACCAACCAGGGAGGAGGAATTCTCCTCCAACTAGTTTCGCCCCTTAGCTTGTTAGGGGGCTCCACACCTTTATTGGTCCCAACAGGCCCATTAACTTTTCCCTATGAGGCATTTAGCAATTTTTGTTAGCCCATAGTCCCTAAATAAATCCTAGGGGGATCCCGGTAATTACCAGCGCCCACTCATATTTATATTAGCTTTCAAAAAACTATTTCCGCCTATGTAGTATTACCCGGTATTCTCCGAAACCCTTCCCGTAACCTCGAAATGCTTCTAGATTCTCTAGAAACTATTTTTTTATTCTTGAAACTTTTCCAACAATATTGTCTCATATTCCTAACTCCTAGAGTTCAACAGATCGTAATCCCTAAAGCATATGACCATGCAAGTTTGGTAAAATATAGACATGAACAAGAACACTTTACGTTTAATGATCATCAATGGAACTGTGGACATCCATGTTGATCCCTATATTTTAACGGGTGATATTCAAATGAATTGAAAGTGCTAGTATCGACTAGAGGGGGGGTGAATAGGCGGTTTTTATGAAAGCCTTCAAAACTTAGAAGTTTCGAAGACAAACAACAGAAATGACCTAGTTGATATGCAGCGGAAGATAAACTACCATAAGCAAGCCATAGTCAAATATGCAATGATGTGAAAGTACAGGACTAATAGCAGCTAAGTAGTAAGGATCAGGATGGAAGATAGGGTGAAGCCAATCAACAGTAGTAGTAAAGCAATGAAGTCAAACAGGTACACAGATAGGCAGTGACTTCACGAAGACAAACGTAAGTAAAGGATGGAAAGGGATAGAACCAGTCGCTTGTTGAAGACACAGGATTTGTTGGACCAGTTCCAGTTGCTGTGACAACTGTACGTCTGGTTAGGGAGGCTGAGATTTAACTCAGAAGACCATGTCTTCACCTTATTCCCCTTGAGCTAAGGACACCTAGTCCTCGCCCAATCACTCTGGTAAGTCTTCAAGGTAGACTTCCAAAGCTTCACAGACTTTGTTCACCCGGCAATCCACAATGACTCTTGGATGCTCAGAACGTGACGCCTAACCGGCTGGAGGATACACAGTCCTCAAGTGTAATAAGTCTTCAGGTCACACAAACAAAAAGACTTCAGTGATGCCTAACACTCTTTGGCTCTGGGTGTTTGGGCTTTGTCCTCGCAAGGATTTCTCTCTCAAAGGCTTCGAGGTGGGTTGCTCTCAAAACGACAAAAGCCGTAAACTAACTCTGAGCAGCCACCAATTTATGGTGTAGGGGGTGGGCTATTTATAGCCACAAGGCAACCCTACCTGATTTATCCGAAATGACCCTGGGTCACTAAGGAACTGACACGTGTTCCAATGGTCAGATTTCAAACACACGCGGCAACTTTACTTGGGCTACAAGCAAAGCTGACTCATCCAGCTCTAGATAAGATTTGCTCTCATTGTCTTCGATCGAACACATAGGATTTGGGTTGAGCATCACTTCAGTCACTCTCACTTAGTTCACTTGGACCCCACTTAACAGTACGGTGGTTCCTATGACTCAACAAAGAAGAAAAGGAAACAACGAAACCACACAGTCTTCGCACTCCATAGTCTTCACGCAATGTCTTCTCATGTCATAGTCTTCAATATGAATATCTTCTCATACCACCATTGTCTTCAATGTCTTCATACATTTTTAGGGGTCATCTCCGGTAGGTAAACCCAATCAATGAGGGACACTACCTGCGTTATCCTGCAATTCTCACAAACGCATTAGTCCCTCAACCAACTTTGTCGTCAATACTCCAAAACCAACTAGGGGTGGCACTAGATGCACTTACAATCTCCCCCTTTTTGGTGATTGATGACAAACTAGTTAAAGTTTTCAACGGGGATAAAGTATGTGAAATTATAAAGGATAGGAATTGTCTTCATAAGCAAGGGCTCCCCCTGAAGATGTGCAGATAAGTAATTTTGCTTTTGGAATGCAAATGCACATGGCAGGTTGTACTTGTGGAGATCCACTTCAACTTATGAAGATAATTCATCATGCATGAAATGATATAGCAAATAGGATGACATGCATAATGAAAAATGGACGTCTGCAGGATGATCTAAGTGCGGACGTTATCATTGCACATGCGGAATTTATCATCGCATCACACTAAAGCAAATAAGTAGCAGATGACCATCAAGTTTAGGTGTTACAACTCAAAGAACCAAATGTTTTAAAAAGCAAGAGTTGTAAGCACGAGGTAAAATATAATGCAACCGCCCATATGAACCCGCTTGAAGACTGTCAACTCATACGCTTCTCCCCCTTTTGTCAGTAAGGACCAAAAAGGTTTGAGGACATAGAGCATCTACTCGTCCTCATGAGTAGGTGAAGCAGCAGGGTTATCGTCGTTGGTTGGCGGTGCAGACGAACTTGGTGCAGTGTCGATGCGTGCAGTTGTAGGAGGTGGTGAAGTAGCATCATCTTCGTCATCGATCACTCTGGCATTGACAGTTGCCACGGAGGAAGAATATTCAGAGTCTTCAAGAGATGGAGTGCGACGTAGGGCAGCAGTCCATGGAGGAGTGGAGTCAAACTGGAATCTTTCATTGAAGCCATCATCTTGAAGATCTGCTTCAGCACTAAGCAGGGTTAAGCTCTTCCATGATCGCCGGCAAGTTTCATGAGCAACAAAGGCATTCTTGGTGGCAAGGTTACGTATGTGATTGACATCCACCAAGAGGCTTTGCATCTGTCTTTTGAGCCAAAAGTGATGTTTATCCTGTTTCTGATGAAGGGCCACAAGAAGTTCTCGGTCATTGAGAACGCGAGAACGCTTCCGAGGCCTTTGGGCGATGGTGCTTTCAGTGGCTTCAGTAGGTGCTCGATGAGGCAGACGAGTATTTCCAGCCAATGGATAGATTCGTGTTGCTGCTTGAACACCTTCAATGGGTTGAGTGAAGCTTTGGTGCTCTGCATTCTGAAGACAAAGAGGCTTCTTGGCAGGTTCAGGATATATGGCTTCAACTGACATATCAACCTCTGGTAGGAAGATCACATGATTGCGAGCAGATGGTTGATAGTTGATAGCAGAGTGTCTCTTGATGAGGCGCATGACCCATGGAGCATAAAACTTCAGACCAAACAGATCAGATCCAGAAGCAGCAAGTTGCCTGATGAAGAAATCATGTGCATTGAAGCTGATGCCATTGAGGATGTAAAAGACCAATGTCTTCATGGCTCCTTCAAGTTTTGCAGCTGATGAATGTCCTTTGATCGGCCATAGAGTCCGCCTGATGATATGATATATAGTGCGCGGCAGATACTCAAGGTCATCAACAAAGAACTCCTTTGGATATTCAGCATCACGTGGCAAAGGCTTCATCATGCTCAACATCTAGCTCATATTGGGTTCAGGCTTATGGAAGATGCTTTCCAGTGCATTGCAGTGTTTTTGACAACCAGGTTCATATAGATCTCCGAGAGTGGATAGGCCTGTAAGCTCAATGATGTCAAGAGCTTTGGCTTCATGATGAACATTTCCGGTCATCCATTTGAGGACCCATGTCTTGATATCTCTGTTGTAACCGCTAATGTGTAGAGTAGCATAGAATTGAAGCAATAGCTCTTCATTCCAGTGTTCTTTTTCTGTGACAAAGCTGAGCAGACCAGCAACACGAAAGCAGTCAAGTGCTTCTTCTAAGCACGGCAGTTCAGCAATGGCTTCAGTGTCGAGGCGCATATGAGGGAAAATGCGCCCTTGATCATACAGAACACAGGAGTAATAGCTTCTCTGCTGATAGCTCCAGAACCGATCTGATGATATCCTTGGCTTGGAGTAAGGGTTCTTGGCGCTATCAAAGAAGGTATTGTGGCTTTTGAAGCCATTAGCATTGAAGGACCCTGGTGAATTTGCAGTACCTAGAAACCTTGGCAGTCTTGGCTTGGGCTTCTGGACCTGAGGCCTATGCTCAATATGATAATCAAATTGAGGTCCAGAGGTAGTAGGCGGAGGTACCAGAATGGGCCATCGAACAGTGGTTAGCTGACCATGGCTATATGCTTGCTCAACTGTATAGGGCCTTGGTGGCGGAACAGGAGCAGTGGCAACAGCTGAGGCTTCAGGCTGCACAACAGGTGCTTCAGGAGCAGTTGCCTCATTGGTTTCAGGCACACTGTTTTGTTCAAGCTCCACATTAGCTTCAGTCATGACAACGTCATGAGCTTCACTTGCGTTGGTGGTGGCAGCTTCAGGATTTTCAACCTCCACTTGCTGAGCTGGAGCGTCAGGCACAGACATGTTCACTTCATAAACAGTTTCTTCAGGAATGGGGGGAGCATGGACACGTTCTTCTTGACGTTCTTCATCGGCTGATGCAGCCGGATTGTCTTCAGCAGCTGGGGCTTCAGACACGGAGACATTCACAGCAGGAGTGGCTTCTGAAAACACTTGACGTGCAACAGGTTGATGATGCACTTCTCCTTCTGGAACGCTCGAAAGAGGGACTTGAGGCCTTGGTCCTTTGCGAAGCCTTTGTAGTACAGGCGACGCCTTTGGAGATGGAGTGGGCAGGTCCTCATCCTCTTCAACTAGTACGGATGGTGTGGTTTGTTGTTGTTGGGGAGTACTGGGGGAGTCTTGGTCTTGCGGGCGATCAGCCCGTGAAGCATCCTGAGCAATTGGCGTCAGAGGACGACCAATGCTGATGATTTCGCTATTCGTTCGAACAGGCGATGATACCACATTATATTCAATTTGAGGAAGAACTTCATCATCTTCAACATTGTCATTTTGACCAATGTCTTCAGCAGCGGTGGGTTCAGCTGCTGGAATCTCGTCAACTTTAGGAGCCTCTGTGGAAGCAGGCTCATGAACAGTCATGCGAAGTTCTTGGGATGCAGATGCAGGACGAACCACTGAGATGGGTTCAACAACAAGGGGCTCTGTGGGAGCAGCCCGACTCTTCTTGATCTTGCGCTTCTTCTTGGAGGGAGCGGCATCAGAGGCTTCAGTATTCTTCCACTTTCTAGCTTCAGCCTTGGCAGCCCTCGTCTTCTTCTGTTCTGAAGCGGTTGTGGTGACCTTTGGCTTCGAGCCAGTCATGGTGCTTGGGAAGATAATGCGAGGAGCTTCTTGGCTTGAAGGTGCAGGCTGGTCAGCAGGAAGCTTCTTCTTTTTCTTTGCAGCCATCCTAGGGTCAATGCCAGGATGGCCAAGTGACTCGCGCTTCTCAGCCTCATTGTAGGCAAGCACACACTTATCAGCCAAACTCTTCATGCGCTCACGAGAGCCTTGAGCTTCTTGGCGCTTCTTCAGAAAAGCTTCTTTAAGCTCATGCAGCATGACCTGGAAGTTTCTGACGTCTTGAACACTGAGCTTCGCCAAATGCTTCTTGAATTGAGCCTTCTCATAATCAATTTTGTTCTTCAGCTCAACGATGCGCTGAGCAAGAGCTAGCTCAGAAGCAATGGCGCCATTGAAAGAGACGCTGAGGCCAATGGGAAGCTGCAAATCTTCAAAGCTTAGATTGGGGGTGTCGAACCACTCATCAATGAAGTTATGGATGATTGCCACATCAAAGAGAGGCAAGTTGTTGAAGATTTCTGCTTCTTCCTTACTCTTTATCAGTTGCTCAAGGGCATCATCAGCAAGATCTTCATCACTTGACAGATCAATGGGTTCTTCACGCATATTGGCGGCAGGAGTCAAGGCTTGATCAGTATGCCTGACAAGTTGCTTTTTCTTCTCCTCTTCTTGGAAATGCGGGATTGATCTTCAGACTGCACACTGGCTTCAGGAGGTGCAGTGGCCAGTGGCTTCACACGAGAAGCTTTTGGAGGAGCAACTGATGATGAAGCCTTAATCTTCTTTGGCTTCTGCAGCCTTGGAGGAGGAGCTGGGGCTTCATCAGTATCAGCATCATTGTTAGAATGATCCACTTTGGCACCTTGTACCAAGATGTAGGAGATGAGGCCATCAAGGTTTGCAAAGGGGCCAATTCTGTTTTCTTCAGCTTCACGTGTGCCATCATCACGGGGAGCAGAGGGGCCAGGATTGAAGTCTAATCCCCGTGACTTCTTGTTTTCCTTTGCCGAAGCCTTAGCAAACTGGAAGTTGTGCTTGAAGAGATTGTCGTCACGACACCAGAGCAATGATGATGGGTCGGCTTCTTCAGGCTGTGGTCCACGGACCATGCAAGGATAGAAATCTTGTGCAATAGCTTCAGCTTTGTTCTTGGGGGGAAGGCCTCAATAGAGAATATCACCCCAAGGGCTCTTGATAGCATTTTTCTCTGCGTACTCCTGGGTCACAAACTTGTACTTGTACCACTGTTCAGCCCAATAGCATCAAATCCATTGGATTCGAGTCTTGCGCTGATTGTAATCTTCTTCAGGATCTGTTTTATATATTTCTGCAAAATCATCAGGCAGATCCTTTGAAGTTCCCCCACGACGTTGCCTGCCACCCTTCCTTGCTGATTTTTCTGCAGCCATGAACTTCAAACTGAATGGCTTCAATATGTTCAATGGCTTCCGAGACTTTCGCTTGCTGGTCAAGCAGGAACTGGCTTCAGGAGAATTGATATGATGCTGTAAGTATTCTGCAAACAAATGCAGACTATGAGAACCAAGGGATTCTCCCACGGACATGTACCTGTGACAGCATTAGAGATGCGAGGGAAGGGGAAGAGGTCATATGCATTCTCAGAAGATTTTGAAGATAAATCAGTTTGAAGACATTGACCTCATGATGCAAAGACATTCACTTATACGATGTGAGTTGGTTCCAGATTTGTACCAATCCGTGAATAAGTACAACTGAGGAATCAAACTAGATAGGTAATCTAAGTGAATAGACTAGGCATTATGAGATGCAGACAGAGTAGATCTAACATTGAGTAGGTAGAAACCACTTTCGGTAAATAGGATGAATCTATGAAGATCAAAAAGGTGGTAAAAATAGAGTTATAATTACCGCATGAAGAACTGCTAGATGGGATGAATAGGAGACCGAGCAGTTCGGCCCACTGTGCCCTAACTTGGCGACGGAGGACACCTACGGCGATGGCGGAGAGGACGATGTCCGCGGCCGGCGTGAGGACGGCGTCGGAGAAGTCGCGGTAGCTAAGCGCTTCGTCGCCGGCGTCGTCCAGAGCTAGCAGTGGCGCTAGGGTTTTGACGAGGTGGAGAGGTGGAAGAAGGATTTCTTTACCGCAGGGGACACATATTTATAAGTAGGTGTGCGGCACAGCGCAATTACGCAGGTGCCCCTGTCTGTTCACATCCGTGGGACACGTGGCAAGCATGCAACATATTTAGAGTTGTCCCACGTTCCCACGCCCGCCAAGTTTGTCGGATGGTTGTTCTGGCTTCTCCGGATATCGACAATAAAGATGAATCATTTAAATAGGACTTGATGTTTGTCTCTGTGTCTTCTGCTGACTAGGACGCAGAGAAGACATTCGACAGTTTCAATAGAATGCATATGATTTGGACAGATAGAGTTTGAGATAGAAAGCATAGAGAGGTTAGGGTCCGATCACATTCACTTAGTTCAAAAGATTCAACTTGAAGACATAGCTATAAGTGAATGTTGTAGAGGACAGAACACTAGTATATGTATGCAATCAAATCATCATAGCACAGAAAATCATGAAGATAAATTGAAACAGAAGACAAACCAAATGCGAAGTCTTTGCAAAAGTAACGCCATGAGTGAAACACTTCAAACAGAGAAATTTGGTGGTGGCGTTACCCACCGTATAGGAAGTATTAGACCCAGACACGGCGCACAATTATCGTGGCGCTCCGAAGTCAAATTCCATGTTAATGTATTCACACTCAGAGTGTAAATCTTCATTGATTGAAGATATACATTACTTTGTGTGTTGCACATCTAAGTCATCAACATGCATAAGTGTTAGGATGTGTGCCTGATCACAGGACATTAGAGGATTCCAAGATATTTAGCTCACACCGTAACTTGCAAAACCTTTTCTCATCCAAGGGCTTTGTGAAGATATCTGCAAGTTGCTCTTCAGTGTTGACGTGAATGATATCGATATCTTTCTTCATGACATGATCTCTGAGAAAGTGATGACGAATTTCAATGTGCTTTGTCTTCGAGTGTTGGACTGGATTGTTGGCTATCTTGATGGCACTCTCGTTGTCGCAGAAGAGAGGTACTTGTTTCAGATTGATGCCATAGTCCTTGAGAGTTTGCTTCATCCATAAAAGTTGAGCACAACAAGATCCAGCAGCAATGTATTCAGATTCAGCAGTTGAGAGTAATACACAGTTCTGCTTCTTTGAAGACCAACAGACAAGTGATCGACCAAGAAAATGACATGTTCCTGATGTTGACTTGTGATCCACCTTGTCACCAGCATAATCAGCATCCGAGAATCCAACCAGATCAAATTTTGAGCCCTTGGGATACCATAATCCGAGTGTTGGGGTGTAAGCCAAATATCGAAGAATTCGCTTCACAGCTAAGTGATGTGATTCCTTTGGTGCCGCTTGGAATCGAGCACACATGCAAACACTAAGCATAATATCTGGCCTAGATGCACATAGATAAAGTAAAGAACCAATCATGGAGCGGTATACCTTTTGATCGAACTCTTTACCATTGTCATCGGGACCAAGGTGGTGTTTGGCTGGCATTGGCATCGTATAACCTTTGCAGTCTTCCATTCCAAACTTCTTCAGACAATCTTTGAGGTATTTTTCTTGAGATATGAAGATGCCATTGCTTTGCTGACGAATTTGAAGACCAAGGAAGAACTTCAGTTCTCCCATCATGGACATCTGATATTGCTCTTGCATCATGTATCCAAACTCATCACTATACTTCTGGTTGGTGCAGCCGAAGATAATGTCATCCACATATATTTGGCACACAAACAGTTTGCCATCATATGTCTTCGTGAAGAGTGTGGGATCGAGGGATCCTGGTTTGAAGCCTTTGCTCTTCAGGAAGTCTTTGATCGTATCATACCATGCGCGAGGAGCTTGTTTGAGGCCATACAGTGCTTTGTTTAGCTTGTACACCATATCAGGATGTTTTGGATCTTCAAAGCCATGTGGTTGAGCGACATATACTTCTTCTTCAATCTTGCCATTGAGAAATGCACTCTTCACATCCATTTGATATAGCAAGATGTTGTGATGATTAGCATAGGCTAGCAGTATGAGAATAGCTTCAAGCCTAACAACAGGAGCAAATGTTTCATCAAAGTCAATTCCTTCAACTTGAGTATATCCTTGAGCCACAAGACGTGCTTTGTTTCTGACGACTTGACCATGCTCATCTTGCTTGTTTTGATATATCCATTTCGTTCCAATAATGTTATGCTTGCGAGGGTCAGGTCGCTTGACAAGTTCCCAAACATTATTCAGCTTGAACTGTTGAAGTTCTTCTTGTTGGGGAACATAGCAGAAATTCAAAATTTTCCTATGTGTCACCAAGATCTATCTATGGAGAAACCAGCAACGAGGGGAAGGAGAGTGCATCTACATACCCTTGTAGATCGCTAAGCGGAAGCGTTCAAGAGAACGGGGTTGAAGGAGTCGTACTCGTCGTGATCCAAATCACCGGAGATCCTAGTGCCGAACGGACGGCACCTCCGCGTTCAACACACGTACAGCCCGGTGACGTCTCCCATGCCTTGATCCAGCAAGGAGAGAGGGAGAGGTTGAGGAAGACTCCATCCAGCAGCAGCACAACGGCGTGGTGGTGATGGAGGAGCGTGGCAATCCTGCAGGGCTTCGCCAAGCACCGCGGGAGAGGAGGAGTACTTGGGAGAGGGGGAGGGCTGCGCCAGAACATGTGGTGCGCTGCCCTCCCACCCCCCACATATATATAGGGGCAAGGGAGAGGGGGGGCGGCCCCCTCAGATCCAATCTGAGGAGGGGGCGGCGGCCAAGGGGGGGAGGAGTGCCTCCCAAGTCAAGTGGAGGCCCTCCCCCTTAGGGTTTTCCCCTTCCCATGCGCATGGGCCTTGGGGGGGCTGGTTCCCCTGGCCCATTAAGGCTAGGGCGCCCCCCTACAGACCATGCTACTGTATTGGACGTGGTGGAACAATTTCCGGACCTCCGGACCCCTCCGGAATCCTCCGGAACCTTCTGGAAGCTTCCCGGTACAATACCGAAAAACCCGAACTTTTTCCGGAACCCGAACAACAACTTTCCATATATAAATCTTTACCTCCGGACCATTCCGGAACTCCTCGTGACGTCCGGGATCTCATCCGGGACTCCGAACAACATTCGGTAACCACATACAAACTTCCTTTATAACCCTAGCATCATCGAACTTTAAGTGTGTAGACCCTACGGGTTCGGGAACCATGCAGACATGACCGAGACGTTCTCCGGTCAATAACCAACAGCAGGATCTAGATACCCATGTTGGCTCCCACATGTTCCACGATGATCTCATCGGATGAACCACGATGTCAAGGACTCAATCAATCCTGTATACAATTTCCTTTGTCTAACGGTATTGTACTTGCCCGAGATTCGATCGTCGGTATACTGATACCTTGTTCAATCTCGTTACCGGCAAGTCTCTTTACTCGTTCCGTAACACATCATCCCGTGATCAACCCCTTGGTCACATTGTACACATTATGATGATGTCTTACCGAGTGGGCCCAGAGATACCTCTCTGTTTGCACGGAGTGACAAATCCCAGTCTCGATTCGCGCCAACCCAACAGACACTTTCGGAGATACCTGTAGTGCACCTTTATAGCCACCCAGTTACGTTGTGACGTTTGGTACACCCAAAGCATTCCTACGGTATCCGGGAGTTGCACAATCTCATGGTCTAAGGAAAAGATACTTGACATTATAAAAGCTTTAGCATACGAACTACACAATCTTTGTGCTAGGCTTAGGATTGGGTCTTGTCCATCACATCATTCTCTAATGATGTGATCCCGTTATCAAGGACATCCAATGTCCATGGTCAGGAAACCGTAACCATCTATTGATCAACGAGCTAGTCAATTAGAGGCTTACTAGGGACATGGTGTTGTCTATGTATCCACACATGTATCTGAGTTTCCTATCAATACAATTATAGCATGGATAATAAACGATTATCATGAACAAGGAAATATAATAATAATAACTAATTTATTATTGCCTCTAGGGCATATTTCCAACAGTCTCCCACTTGCACTAGAGTCAATAATCTAGTTCACATCGCCATGTGATTAACACTCACACGTAACATCACCATGTGACCAACATCCAAAGAGTTTACTAGTGTCATTAAACTAGTTCACATCATCATGTGATTAAGACTCAATGAGTTCTGGGGTTTGATCATGTTTTGCTTGTGAGAGAAGTTTTAGTCAACGGGTCTACAACATTCAGATCCGTATGTACTTCGCAAATCTCTATGTCATATTGTAAATGCTGCTTCCACGCTCCACTTGGAGCTATTCCAAATGGTTGTTCCACTATACGTATCCTGTTTGCTACTCAGAATCATTCGGATAGGTGTTAAAGCTTGCATCGACGTAACCCTTTACGCCGAACTCTTTATCACCTCCATAATCGAGAAACATATCCTTATTCCTCTAAGGATAATTTTGACCGCTATCTGGTGATCCACTCCTTGATCACCTTTGTACCCTCTTGCCAGACATGTGGCAAGGCACATATCAGGTGCAGCACACAGCATAGCATACTATAGAGCCTACGTCTAAAGCATAGGGGACGACCTTCGTCCTTTCTCTCTTTTCTGTTGTGGTCGAGCTTTAAGTCTTAACTTCATACCTTACAACTCAACCAAGAACTCCTTCTTTGACTGATCCATCTTGAACACCTTCAAGATCATGTCAAGGTATGTGCTCATTTAAAAGTATTATTAAGCATTTTGACCTATCCTTATAGATCTTGATGCTCAATGTTCAAGCAGCTTAATCTAGGTTTTCTATTGAAAAACACCTTTCAAATAACCCTATATGCTTTCCAGAAATTCTACATCATTTCTGATCATCAATATGTCAACAACATATACTCATCAGAAATTCTATAGTGCTCCCACTCACTTCTTTGGAAATACAAGTTTCTCATAAATTTTGTATAAACCTAAAATCTTTGATCATCTTATCAAAGTGCACATTCCAACTCCAAGATGCTTACTCCAGTCCATGGAAGGATCGATGGAGCTAGCATACCTTTTAGCATCCTTAGGATCGACAAAACCTTTCTGATTGTATCACATACAACCTTTCCTTACAAAATTGGTAAGGAAACTCGTTTTGACATCCATCTGCAAGATTTCATAAATGCAGCTAATGCTAACATGATTCCGAGGGACTTAAGCATCACTACGGATGAGAAAATCTCATCGTAGTCAACTCCTTGAACTTGTGAAAAACTCTTCACCACAAGTCGAGCTTCATAGACGGTGACATTACCGTCCACGTCCGTCTTCTTCTTAAAGATCCATTTATCTCAATGGCTTGCCGATCATCGGGCAAGTCCACTAAAGTCCATGCTTTGTTATGATACACGGATACTATCTCGGATTTCATGGCTTCTAACCATTTGTCGGAATATGGGCCCACCATCGCTTCTCCATAGCTCGTAGGTTCATTGTTATCTAGCAACATGACCTTCAAGACAGGGTCACCGTACCACTCCGAAGCAGTGCGCGTCCTTGTCGTCCTACGAGGTTCGGTAGTGACTTGATCTGAAGCTTCATGATCACTATCATAAGCTCCCCTTCAATTGGTGTAGGTGCCACAGGAACAACTTCCTGTGCCCTGCTACACACTGGTTGAAGTGATGGTTCAATAACCTCATCAAGTCTCCACCATCCTCTAACTCAATTCTTTCGAGAGAAACTTTTCCTTGAGAAAGGACCCGTTTCTAGAAACAATCACTTTTGGTTCTGGATCTGAATTAGGAGGTATACCCAACTGTTTTGGGTGTCCTATGAAGATGCATTTTATCCTCTTTGGGTTCGAGCTTATCAACCTGAAACTTTTTCACATAAGCGTCGCAGCCCCAAACTTTTAAGAAACGACAACTTAGGTTTCTCCAAACGGTGTCGTCTCAACGGAATTACGTGGTACCCTATTAAAGTGAGTGCGGTTGTCTCTAATGCCTAACCCATGAATGATAGTGATAATTCGATAAGAGACATCATGGTATGCACCATATCCAATAGGGTGCAACTATGATGTTCGGACACACCATCACACTATGGTGTTCTAGGCGGTATTAATTGTGAAAAAATTTCCACAATGTCTTAATTGCGTGCCAAAGCTCATAACTCAGATACTCATCTCTATGATCATATCATAGACATTTTATCCTCTTGTCACAATGATCTTCAACTTCACTCTGAAATTACTTGAACTATTCAATAATTCAGACTTGTGTTTCATCAAGTAAATATACTCAACATCTACTCGAATCATCTGTGAAGTAAGAACATAACGATATTCACTGCATGCGTCAGCACTCATTGGACTGCACACATCAAAATGTGTTACTTCCAACAAGTTGCTTTCTTGTTCCATTTTACTGAAAACGAGGCTTCCAGTCATCTTGCCCATGTGGTATGATTTGCATGTCTCAAGTGATTCAAAATCAAGTGAGTCCAAACGGTCCATCTGCATGGAGTTTCTTCACACGTATACACCAATAGACATGGTTCGCATGTCTCAAACTTTTCAAAAATGAGTGAGTCCAAAGATCCATCAACATGGAGCTTCTTCATTCGTTTTATACCAATATGACTTACATGGCAGTGCCACAAGTAACTGGTACTATCATTACTATCTTATATCTTTTGGCATGAAAATGTGTATCACTACAATCGAGATTCAATAAACCATTCCTTTAGGTGCAAGACCATTGAAGGTATTATTCAAATAAATAGAGTAACCATTATTCTCCTTAAATGAATAACCGTATTGCGATAGACATAATCCAATCATCTCTATGCTCAACACAAACACCAAATGACAATTATTCTGGTTTAATACTAATCTTGAAGGTAGAGGGAGCGTGCGATGTTTGATCACATCAAACTTGGAAACACTTCCAACCCATATCGTCAGCTCACCTTTAGCTAGTCTCCGTTTATTCCGTAGCTCTTTTATTTCGAGTTACTAACACTTAGTAACTGAACCGGTATCTTAATACCCTGGTGCTACTAGGAGTACTAGTAAAGTACACATTAACATAATGTATATCCAATATACTTCTATCGACCTTGCCAGCCTTCTCATCTACCAAGTATCTAGGGTAATTCTGCTCCAGTGGTTGTTCCCCTTATTACAGAAGCACTTAGTCTCGGGTTTGGGTTCAACCTTGGGTTTCTTCACTAGAGCAGCAGCTGATTTGTCGTTTCATGAAGTATCCCTTCTTGCCCTTGCCCTTCTTGAAACTAGTGGTTTCACCAACCATCAACAATTGATGCTCCTTCTTGATTTCTACTTTCGCAGTGTCAAACATCGCGAATACCTCAAGGATCATCATATCTATCCCTGATATGTTATAGTTCATCACGAAGCTCTAGCAGCTTGGTGGCAATGACTTTGAAGAAACATCACTATCTCATCTGGAAGATCAACTCCCACTCGATTCAAGTGATTGTTGCACTCAAACAATCTGAGCACAAGCTCAACGATTGAGCTTTTCTCCCTTAGTTTGCAGGCTAAGAAAATCGTCGGAGGTCTTATACCTCTTGATGTGGGCACGAGCCTGAAATCCCAATTTCAGCCCTCGAAACATCTCATATGTTCCGCGATGTTTCGAAAATGTCTTTGGTGCCTCAACTCTAAACCGTTTAACTGAACTATCACATAGTTATCAAAACGTGTATGTCCGCTGTTCGCAACATCCACAGACGATGTTTGGGGTTCTGCACACTGAGCGGTGCATTAAGGACATAAGCTTTCTACTGATCGCATAATCGCTACTGTCAACTTTCAACTATATTTTCTCTAGGAACATATCTAAATAGTGGAACTAAAGCGCGAGCTTACGACATAATTTGCAAAGATCTTTTTGACTATGTTCAGGATAATTAAGTTCATCTTTATGAACTCCCACTCAGATAGACATCCCTCTAGTCATCTAAGTGATTACATGATCCGAGTCAACTAGGCCGTCTCCGATCATCACGTGAGACGGACTAGTCATCATCGGTGAACATCTTCATGTTGATCATATCTACCATACGACTCATGCTCGACCTTTCGGTCTCTTGTGTTCCGAGGCCATGTCTGTACATGCTAGGCTCGTCAAGTCAACCTAAGTGTTTCGCGTGTGTAAATCTGGCTTACACCCGTTGTATGTGAACGTAAGAATCTATCACACCCGATCATCATGTGGTGCTTCGAAACGACGAACTTTCGCAACGGTGCACAGTTAGGGGGAAACACTTTCTTGAAATTTTAATGAGGGATCATCTTATTTACTACCGTCGTTCTAAGCAAATAAGATGCATAAACATGATAAACATCACATGCAATCAAATAGTGACATGATATGGCCAATATCATTTTTGCTCCTTTTGATCTCCATCTTCGGGGCTCCATGATCATCATCGTCACCGGCATGACACCATGATCTCCATCATCATGATCTCCATCATCGTGTCTTCATGAAGTTGTCTCGCCAACTATTACTTCTACTACTATGGCTACCGGTTAGCAATAAAGTAAAGTAATTACATGGCATTGTTCAATGACACGCAGGTCATACAATAAATAAAGACAACTCCTATGGCTCCTGCCGGTTGTCATACTCATCTACATGCAAGTCGTGATTCCTATTACAAGAACATGATCAATCTCATACATCACATATCATTCATCACATTCTTCTTGGCCATATCACATCACATAGCATACCCTGCAAAAACAAGTTAGACGTCCTCTAATTGTTGTTTGCATGTTTTACGTGGCTGCTATGGGTTTCTAGCAAGAACGTTTCTTACCTACGCAAAACCACAACGTGATATGCCAATTGCTATTTACCCTTCATAAGGACCCTTTTCATCGAATCCATTCCGACTAAAGTGGGAGAGACTGGCACCCGCTAGCTACCTTATGCACCAAGTGCATGTCAGTCGGTGGAACCTGTCTCACGTAAGAGTACGTGTAAGGTCGGTCCGGGACGCTTCATCCCACAATACCGTCAAAACAATATTGGACTAGTAACGGTAAGCATATTGAACAAAATCAACGCCCACAACTACTTTGTGTTCTACTCGTGCAAAGAATCTACGCAATAGACCTAGCTCTGATGCCACTGTTGGGGAACGTAGCAGAAATTCAAAATTTTCCTACATGTCACCAAGATCTATCTATGGAGAAACCAGCAACGAGGGGAAGGAGAGTGCATCTACATACCCTTGTAGATTGCTAAGCGGAAGCGTTCAAGAGAACGGGGTTGAAGGAGTCGTACTCGTCGTGATCCAAATCATCGGAGATCCTAGTGCCGAACGGGCGGCACCTCCGCGTTCAACACACGTACAGCCCGATGACGTCTCCCATGCCTTGATCCAGCAAGGAGAGAGGGAGAGGTTGAGGAAGACTCCATCCAGCAGCAGCACAACGGAGTGGTGGTGATGGAGGAGCGTGGCAATCCTGCAGGGCTTCGCCAAGCACCGTGGGAGAGGAGGAGTACTTGGGAGAGGGGGAGGGCTGCGCCAGAACATGTGGTGCGGCTGCCCTCCCACCCCCCACATATATATAGGGGCAAGGGAGAGGGGAGCCGGCCCCCTCAGATCCAATCCGAGGAGGGGGCGGCGGCCAAGGGGGGGAGGAGTGCCTCCCAAGTCAAGTGGAGGCCCTCCCCCTTAGGGTTTTCCCCTTCCCATGCGCATGGGCCTTGGGGGGGCTGGTGCCCCTGGCCCATTAAGGCTAGGGCGCCCCCCTACAGCCCATGCTACTGTATTGGATGTGGTGGAACAATTTCCGGACCTCCGGACCCCTCCGGAATCCTCTGGAACCTTCTGGAAGCTTCCCGGTACAATACCGAAAAAACCCGAACTTTTTCCGAAACCCGAACAACAACTTTCCATATATAAATCTTTACCTCCGGACCATTTTGGAACTCCTCGTGACGTCCGGGATCTCATCCGGGACTCCGAACAACATTCGGTAACCACATACAAACTTCCTTTATAACCCTAGCGTCATCGAACCTTAAGTGTGTAGACCTACGGGTTCGGGAACCATGCAGACATGACCGAGACGTTCTCCGGTCAATAACCAACAGCGGGATCTGGATACCCATGTTGGCTCCCACATGTTCCATGATGATCTCATCGGATGAGCCACGATGTCAAGGACTCAATCAATCCCGTATACAATTCCCTTTGTCTAACGGTATTGTACTTGCCCGAGATTCGGTCGTCGGTATACTGATACCTTGTTCAATCTCGTTACCGGCAAGTCTCTTTACTCGTTCCGTAACACATCATCCGTGATCAACCCCTTGGTCACATTGTGCACATTATGATGATGTCTTACCGAGTGGGCCCAGAGATACCTCTCCGTTTACACGGAGTGACAAATCCCAGTCTCGATTTGCGCCAACCCAACAGACACTTTCGGAGATACCTGTAGTGCACCTTTATAGCCACCCAGTTACATTGTGACGTTTGGTACACCCAAAGCATTCCTACGGTATCTGGGAGTTGCACAATCTCATGGTCTAAGGAAAATATACTTGACATTATAAAAGCTTTAGCATACGAACTACACGATCTTTGTGCTAGGCTTAGGATTGGGTCTTGTCCATCACATCATTCTCTAATGATGTGATCCCGTTATCAACGACATCCAATGTCCATGGTCAGGAAACCGTAACCATCTATTGATCAACGAGCTAGTCAATTAGAGGCTTACTAGGGATATGGTGTTGTCTATGTATCCACACATGTATCTGAGTGTCCTATCAATACAATTATAGCATGGATAATAAACGATTATCATGAACAAGGAAATATAATAATAATAACTAATTTATTATTGCCTCTAGGGCATATTTCCAACACTTCTTGCATGGCTTGAATCCATTCAGGTTCCATAAAAGCTTCAGCAACTTTCTTGGGTTCAGATATTGATACAAATGAAAAATGCCCACAGAAATTTGCTAACTGTGTTGCTCTTGATTGAGTAAGCGGACCAGGTGCGTTGATGCTATCAATTATCTTCTCAATTTGTACTTCATTTGCAACACGAGGATGAATTGGACGAAGACTTTGCTCTTGCTGATCATTGTCATCATTGGGAGGATTGTCTTCGGTCTGAGCATTGTCTTCAGGTTGATTTGGTGCAGAGATGATAAGTTCCTCTTCAGGCTGTGCTTCAGAAAGCATGATTTCACCAGTTCCCATCAGCTTGATAGATTCGCTTGGAGGTGCTTCATCTAGTGTACTTGGCAGGAGTTCTCTTTGTGAACCATTAGTTTCATCAAATCTCACATCCACAGTTTCGACGATCTTGTAGTGAAAGAGGTTGAAAACTCTGTAGGAGTGTGAGTCCTTTCCATAGCCAAGCATGAAGCCTTCGTGAGCCTTAGGTGCAAATTTTGACTTGTGATGGGGATCCTTGATCCAGCATCTAGCTCCAAATACTCTGAAGTAACTGACATTTGGCTTCTTGCCAGTAAGGACCTCATAGGATGTTTTGCCCAGAAGCTTATGGATGTAGACACGGTTGATGATGTGACAAGCTATATCAATAGCTTTAGGCCAGAACTTTCTCGGTGTCTTGTACTCGTCGAGCATTGTTCGAGCCATCTCAATGAGGGTTCTGTTCTTGCGCTCAACAATGCCATTTTGCTGAGGTGTGTACGGAGCAGAAAATTCATGAGTGATTCCCATTGTATCCAGATAAAGATCAAGGCCGGTGTTCTTGAATTCAGTGCCGTTATCACTTCTGATATGCTTGATCTTGACGCCATAGTTGTTCATTGCTCGATTGGCGAATCGTCTGAAGACATCTTGTACTTCAGTCTTGTAGAGAATTATGTGCACCCATGTGTATCTTGAGTAGTCATCAACAATGACGAAGCCATAGAGACAGGTAGTTGTTGTGAGGGTGGAGTAGTGAGTAGGTCCAAATAAGTCCATGTGTAGCAGCTCGAAGGGTTGAGATGTTGTCATGATTGTCTTCGAGGGGTGCTTTGCCCTTGTCATCTTTCCAGCTTCACAGGCACCACACAGATGATCCTTCTTGAACTTGACATCCTCGATGCCAATGACATGCTTCTTCTTGACGAGTGAGTGTAAGTTCCTCATGCCAGCATGTCCTAGCCTTCGATGCCAGAGCCAGCATTCTGAAGCTTTTGTGAGAAGACATACGGCAAGCTGTGGACCTGCTGAGAAATCTACCATGTATAGATCATCTTTCCTATATCCTTCAAAGACTAGAGACTTGTCAGATTCCATTAGTACAAGGCAACGATATTTTCCAAATAGCACAATCATGTTTAAGTCACAAAGCATTGAGATAGACATTAAGTTGAACCCAAGAGATTCAACAAGCATCACTTTATCCATGTGTTGATCCCTAGAGATTGCAACTCTACCTAGACCCAATACCTTGCCTTTACCAGTGTCAGCAAATGTGATTTGACTCTTGTCGGATGGACGTAAGGTTGAGTCCATGAGAAGACTTCGATCACCAGTCATATGATTAGTGCATTCGCTGTCAATAATCCATTCTGAAGCTTTTGGTGACATGCCCTACAGTGCAGTTAGGAGGATAGGCTTCACAAGGTATGTTGTGAAGCATAAGCATTTGATGCACACTAGGATTATCACAGCTTAGATCAAAGTTAGCACATAGTATGACAGGTAAGCGATTCATATGTGGAATACATAGTAAGTCATTTTATCATGCGTCCCTTTGTGTTTTAGGTCCCCAGCAATAATATCGGACGCCTTTGATTACTGGCTGGAGACCACATTCTGCAAAAGAGAGTTAATTCTTCTTCACCACCCACATTTTTAGGGGTGGCTTAGAAGCAATGAGTCTAAGTGCAGCATCTGATAATTTCGGCTTTGAAGCCCTAGCAAATAGCCTTGCAGGAGATGAATGATACTCATGTGAATAAGCAGAAAAGTTCTTAGTTCTATGAACATAGCGGTTTGAAGACACATGCTCATATTCATGAGTCTGAGTATGATTTCCCTGCAAAACATTGGCGTTAGGGTGACTCAAGTGAGTCCTGTGTTCGTATGAAGCCGTTGGACCATATGATGCCTTTGGTCTGGGGTTTGTCTTCTTCCCTGGTGGTGTCATGATGACATTCACTGGAAGATTCTCAAGGCAGCTTTTGGGAACCCAGATCTTCTTCATAGGAGGTCCATTCCTGCAGTTAGTACCAATATACCTGGCAAACACCTCACCATTCTAATTTTTGAACAGGTTATAGTTTGCATCAAAGGATTCATCAATGATAATAGGATTAGCATAGGTAAATCCAGAAAAAGTGGATGGATCCACTGAAGGTTCCTTTGCAGCAACCCAAGTGGTTTTGGGATACTGCTCAGGCTTCCAGTAAGAACCATCAGTATTCATTTTCCTCTCGAACCCAACACCCTCTTTCCTAGGGTTTCGGTTCAGAATCTGCTTTCGCACAGTGTCTGATGCCCTTTCAGACTTTTGTACATCCCTGTTTCAAGCAATGTCTTCAACCTAGCATTTTCATCAGCAATAATAGTGGCATCCTCAGCAGAGGGGTTAGTTACCACATCAGTAGTTGAAGACAGAGCAACAGTAGCAGCAGTGGAACATTCAGCAATAGAGGCAGCGTTATCACGCTCAATGCATTTTAGACATGGTGGTTCAAATTCATCCTGAGCAGCGCTGATTTGTTGAGCAAGAAATGAATCGTTCTTCCTCAGAAGATTTTCATAATCCACCCTTATCTTTTCAAGATCTTGCTCTCTTTGAAGACATTCGGAAGAAAGTTTCTCATGATCAGACAAGAGAGCATTATGTTGATCTTGAAGGGCGTCAAACTTAGAATGAAGTCTCTGAAGACTCTCAGCCAAAGCTTTTGACTGATCCATTTCTTCGCCCAACATATCATCACTCTTACTAAGCATGTTTTGAACCCTTTCCAAAGCTCTTTGTTGTTTAGTGGCAAGGGAAGCAAGTTTCACATAGCTGGGGCCAAATTCATCACCCGATTCATCATCACTAGTTTCAGAAAGATAGCATTCAGTTACCTTAGCACCCCCTGCCATGAGGCATGGTGAAGATGAAGACGGTTCAGGTGGAAAGGTCATCTCTTTAAGAGACTCCTTGTAGTCATCAAGCCAAGGATCATGACGATTAAGATGACTTTCATAGACCTCAGAAAGCCGGTCCCAGATTAGCTTTGCGTGATTGAGGTGCATGACGTTCCTGAACTGATTTTGGGACAGGCAGGAGCAGATGACATCCTTCGCTGTGAGGTTCAGTAGAGTGTACTTGCGAATGTCATCAGCCTCCGCCATCTTGCATAGATCGGTAAGACCAATCTCGGTGACAGTCCACAGTTCGCTGTCCATAGCCATGAGTCGCTTCTTCATCATGGCTTTCCACCGAGGATACTCGTGACCGTCAAAGATGGGGCAAGATACATTCCTCAATCCTGCAGTCGACATAGCTGAAACTCTAGGTGGTTAAACCGAATCACACAGAACAAGGGAGTACCTCGCTCTGATACCAATTGAAAGTGCTAGTATCGACTAGAGGGGGGGTGAATAGGCGATTTTTATGAAAGTCTTCAAAACTTAGAAGTTTCGAAGACAAACAACAGAAATGACCTAGTTGATATGCAGCGGAAGATAAACTACCATAAGCAAGCCATAGTCAAATATGCAATGCTGTGAAAGTACAGGACTAATAGCAGCTAAGTAGTAAGGATCAGGATGGAAGATAGGGTGAAGCCAATCAACAGTAGTAGTCAAGCAATGAAGTCAAACAGGTACACAGATAGGCAGTGACTTCACGAAGACAAACGTAAGTAAAGGATGGAAAGGGATAGGACCAGTCGCTTGTTGAAGACACATGATTTGTTGGACCAGTTCCAGTTGCTGTGACAACTGTACGTCTGGTTAGGAAGGCTGAGATTTAACTCAGAAGACCGTGTCTTCACCTTATTCCCCTTGAGCTAAGGACACCTAGTCCTCGCCCAATCACTCTGGTAAGTCTTCAAGGTAGACTTCCAAACCTTCACAGACTTTGTTCACCCGGCAATCCACAGTGACTCTTGGATTCTCAGAACGTGACGCCTAACCGGCTGGAGGATACATAGTCCTCAAGTGTAATAAGTCTTCAGGTCACACAGACAGAAAGACTTCAGTGATGCCTAACACTCTTTGACTCTGGGTGTTTGGGCTTTGTCCTCGCAAGGATTTCTCTCTCAAAGGCTTCGAGGTGGGTTGCTCTCAAAACGACAAAAGCCGTAAACTAACTCTGAGCAGCCACCAATTTATGGTGTAGGGGGTGGGCTATTTATAGCCACAAGGCAACCCGACCTGATTTGTCCGAAATGACCCTGGGTCACTAAGGAACTGACACGTGTTCCAACGGTCAGATTTCAAACACACGCGGCAACTTTACTTGGGCTACAAGCAAAGCTGACTCATCCAGCTCTGGATAAGATTTGCTCTCATTGTCTTCGCTCGAAGACATAGGATTTGGGTTGAGCATCACTTCAGTCACTCTGACTTAGTTCACTTGGACCCCACTTAACAGTACGGTGGTTCCTATGACTCAACAAAGAAGAAAAGGAAACAACGAAACCACACAGTCTTCGCGCTCCATAGTCTTCACGCAATGTCTTCTCATGTCATAGTCTTCAATATGAATATCTTCTCATACCACCATTGTCTTCAATGTATTCATACATTTTTAGGGGTCATTTCTGGTAGGTAAACCGAATCAATGAGGGACACTACCTGCGTTATCCTGCAATTCTCACAAACGCATTAGTCTCTCAACCAACTTTGTCGTCAATACTCCAAAACCAACTAGGGGTGGCACTAGATGCACTTACGTGAATCATTGGTCATAATATGATATTCGTTTTGCTTCACGATACGTTACAAAACCTGAGGTGAGTTACATCTGTATCCCCGTTAGATCAACATAGGCTCACTATATTGTTCTTCCTCGTTACCGGTTTTGTTCTCTTCTCTCATTCTTGTGTTCCGTCATCTCCGTGATCAATTCATGCTGTGTCTGGCCAGACGATGATGGATGCCGTCACACCGAGAGGGGCCTAATAATATCCCTTCATCGTCAGAGGAGTAAATCCCAGTCTCCAGCTATCTAGTTGCTCGTAATACGTTTACGATGAGACCGTAAGTTGACGTTATGATCACCCTGTTATGGATGGCGTTGAGACAACCCCAAAGTTGACCATCCGGTATGGAGTGACTTGATACTCTCATGGTCTAATGAATCATATATATGTTAACACCTGTGTTATGGACTATAGACTTCAGACGATATATTATTTAAGTATAACATGCTAGTTGGGTTATTTCAACACGAGTGTTCTTCCAAAATCGTGTTGTCAATATTGCCGACATTATTATTACACTTAACTAAGCCCGTGATTAGGAAAAAGACACCATCTTGCAATACTTGTCACAGAGGCAAGACTAGAAATCTTATTTTACCGTTTATAACTCTACACATGCTCATGAGTTTCATCTGAATCGCATATTCGAGAACCGTAACAGTTATAGCATAGAATATAAATATTAACTGTAGACCTGTAATTAAATGACACTTAAATATTATTATCTATAGGGAATATCTCCAACATAAAGTGTATTTATAGATTCATATTATGTAAAGTGCAATGCTAACAATGATGTTCTAAGTAAACCCAACAACAAATGAACGCAATGCAATGAGCGTGTGATTCATCTCCCCTTTGCCTACCACTTTGGTGGCCGGTGGCAGAGAGAAGGAATCCCGACGCCTTGGCTCCGACTAGTATTTTAGGTTAGATTTTTTAATCCTCACGAAGGGTGGCGCTCAGACATTTGTTGATGCTTTTTCTTGGAGTTAGTCTTTCAACCTTCAATCCTTTTCATGTTTGTTCATCTAGACGGAGTTGACGAAGCTTCGAAAGATTTATGCCATCTCCTTGTTTGCAACAATGTTAGAATTTTTCGTCGTGCCTGCCGGATGGCGAGATCTGGTGTCGGGCACTTTGAATCAATTTAGGAGTTTAATGGCAACAAGTGTGACTAAAGTGCGCTGGTCCTTAGATGCACGTGCACAAACACTTTCTCGCTATCGTCGACAAGGTCATGTCGGTTTCGCGAAGTGGCAACAATGACGCCTTTTTATTACGTTTATGATGCTTCATACTTTTATGAGTATTTAACCAAAAACTACCATATTTCATGGAACCGTGCCCAGAAACTAACACATTACAAATTTGTGCCAAAAACTACCACTTTTTTACTAACCCGTGGCAAAAAACTACCACTTTCAGAAAATGACCAGTCTAGAAGATTTGAACACATTTATGACAATTGGGGCCCACCCGTCAGGACTGATGTGGCAAGAAAGTCAACACCATTTTATTTTGACTGTTAAGTTGACCGTTATGATAGGTGGGCCCCACACATCAGTATATATTTTCTTCTTCCTCCTCCTATATCTTTCTTGGCCATTTCAACGAACACCTCATCTTCGTGCCCCACGGCGAGCACTGGCGTCGTCCCTGTCGCCCACCTAGAGGCAACCCGCCACCGCGTGCCCATGCGCGCGCCGCCGCATGCTCGTGTGCCGCCGCCGCCACCGCTGCTTCTCGTGGCCGTACGTGGTAGTAGGGCCGCGGCTATGCGTTGGACCGGGGATGGCGGCAGGTCCTTCGGCCCCAGCTCCATGCCCAACGCTTCGTGCGCGAGCAGCTCACGCCCGCCCATCACTGGCAGCGCCAGCCGCCCTGCCCACACCTCCCCGTAGACGAGTTCATCGCGCACGACTACGAGAAGAACGCCGCGGCAGGCACGCCGGCGGCCCGCACCACCTGCCCCGCCCATGGTAGGTGCGAGACGTACACCAGCACACGCACCGCGGCCATCTCCTCTGACAACAGGAGGTCGCGCAGCTCTCGGACCCCGCGACCTCCAGCAGGGAGAAGTACTTGGCGGGGTCCGGGCACGAGGCGAAGCCACCGGCGTCGAATCCGTCGGAGATGTGTCAAATGCAACGACGCCGGCGTGCGCACGGTGGACGCGAGGGCGGTGGTCACGCTCGACGAGTGGCTCGCCACGTCCGCCGTCGCCGATGAGATGGACCTCGCCTACTTCGAGCCCATGGGGTCCGAGGCAGGGTGGAACAAGCGCACAGGGTGGAACATGAGGTGTTTGTTAAAATGCCAGAGAGAGGGAGAAGGAGGAAGAAGAATGACGTGTGGGCCCCACCTATCATAGCGGTCAACTTAACGGACTGGAATAACGAAGTTGACTTTCCTGCCACATCAGCCCTGACGGGTGGGCCCCACTTGTCATAAACATGTTTAAATCTTCTAAACTGGTTATTTTCCGAAAGTGGTAGTTTTTTGCCACGGATTAATAAAAAAAAGTGATAGTTTTTGGTATAAATTTGTAAAGTGGTAGTTTCTGGGTACGGTTTCATGGAATGTGGTAGTTTTTTGTTGGTAGAATATTGGTAGAATATAGAGCACGTAGACATCGTTGTTTGTTGTTGTTGGGCTCGAGACGTCGTGGGTGGCGAGCAGCCGAGCACATGTCTTGTATTGGCAAAGCCTAGCTTGAAGCTTAGTCAACGATATGGTGTTCCTCCCTTGAAGTCCATGCATTTAGAGGCGAATTTGAGGGTTTAACTGGTCGTGGTCGTGGATACACCATAGCAGGAGGTGGACAAGTTGATGGTCTCGCCTGGCGGATTTAGTCAGAGCAGAATAGAGTAGATATAGTTTACCGCACCTCGCTTTGATTATGAGATGGAAACGGAAAACGCCATCATGTGGATTCACTCGTACCACGTGGTGGAGTAATAAGCCTCTTATAGGAAGGACTATAATATAAAGAACCTGTGAGAAGCACGCGTGGATAACGGTGGACGTGTCACGTACGTTGTGAGCCGCAGATTCACACGCATAGATAAGCGTCGGACAGAGCAGTGCAGAAAAGGTAGCTCGCAGTTGGGAGACAGACAAGACTTTATAACTTTTGGGGAATAATAATACTGATAACTAAAACCCAGAAAAATGCCCCAAAAAGGGAGCTGAAGTCGGCATGTAGCAGAGGAGAGGAGAGGAGAGGAGAGGAGGGGTCGGAGTCGGAAGGAACACCCGGCATGCGCAGCCTGTATGCAATTGCAAAGCAAGCACATTCTGTGAGAAAGCAACGTGTAGCGCGACGCATGCAGCACCTAACGAGACGAGACCAACACCGGCGCGGGCGGAGCAGGGACGAGACGACGACCCGGGCGCACGTCACATGGCACATGGCAGGGCAACCACCGTGGCCCGAAACGGGAAAGGGTGCGAGGTGGAATGGCGCCGAAACCACGCCCGCGCTAACGCCGTAACGGCACCTTCTTCCCTCCCCCGCCTCCTCCGCCTAAATTCAGGAGCAAACTCTCTCTCTCTCTCTCTCTCTCTTCTCCCCCGCCATTCTGCTCTGCTCTGTGGCTCCGCGCTCCCGTGCGCAACGGCTCATTCCAACTCTCTCTCTCTCTCTCTCTCCTTGCGCCGGAGCGGAAAATAGCATAGCAAAACCGCAATCCCAGGATCGCAGGAAGCGTGGAGCTTCTCTTCCTCTTCTCTCCTTATATTCACCACCGCACACGCGTCCTCCCGCCACCACCGCCCATTCTTAGCCTGCCCCGACCCTTCTCCCCATGGCCTCTTCCCTGGCCGCCATGCCCCACGACTCCGCACCATGGAGGGACCCCTCCACCTCCACCTCCACCTCCAGGCACAGGCGCTTCTTCAACGTCAACGTCCTTATACCGCCGCCGCGCCACTCCTTCTCCGACGCCGCCGCCGCGCCCGCCGCGCCCGCCGAGCCCACGCCCAGGCGCAGGCGGATTATAGCCTCCGAGCCGCCGCCTCCCGCCGATGCGCGCCGCCGCGACAGGGAGGCCGAGCTGTCCGCGCTCGCCTCTGCCACGCGCCCCGTTGCCGCCCGTGCCGCCGTCTTCCGCGCGCCCTCGCCGGCGCCGTCCGATGCCTCCTCCACGACCACCGCCGGCCCGGACCTGCCGCCGTCGGGCCCGCGGGCGTCCTCGCTCATCCAGCGCTGGCGCGAGATCGAGGCCGTGGGGCCCGTCACGCCCCGCGTCTCCGGCGACGTCACCTCTGAATCCGATGGCTCGCCACGCGGCCGCGTCGGATGCATCGTCAAGAAGCTCAGCGGGGCTGCCTCGCTTCCGGAGGAGGACCTGGAGGCCGCCAATAACGAGCTCCCGCTCTCGCAGTCCGCGCCTCCGTCGCCGACCCAGCTGCGCAACGCAGTCGAGTCGCTCGCCCTTCATATCAAGGGCACTCGGCCGCCCAAGCTGGTGGTCAGGACGGTACGCGGGCGCCGCGCAGTGGAGGAGCTTGTCGCTCGGATGGCACATCGCCGCAGGCGAGAGCTCGCTGCGCTCGCGGATCGACACGCCGTCTCTCGGTTCGGGCACAAAGGCAGGATCCAGGTAAATTCGTATTCCATCAAAAAAGTTCACGTTGCATCCCTCAAAAGAAAAAGAAAAAAAGGTGGGGGTGGGTAGATGCTTTGTGATTTGTGAATGTCACGTGTCATCCATCAGGATGAGTCTCATCTGCTAACCCGTGAGACCTGGTCTCATAGAATTCTTTTCCTATACAGTACTACTCCATCAACCATGAATTAATGATCAGTGACGCATTTTTTTTAGTATCGTTTTGGAAACATTATTTAAGACGACCAAAGAAGTGTGAGTTGTTGGTTTTAGACCCGCAAGGATGGGGCCGGAGAACTGTTTGGTAGATCGGTTTCCCAACTGGCATTGCTGATCAATGGCATGTGCAAATTCCATAATCATGCTTTATTTCGGCTCAACCAAAAATAAACGGGAATGGTCTAAAAACTTGACAGCCCCTTACATGTTATAAAGTGACCATCAAACTAGTTAGTGATCTTATTTGTGACTCTGGTGGATAGTCGCAAAAGCTTGACCAAAAGATCCGATAATGTTGCTCATGGAAACTCTAGTACCCTATAGCCGCTCATGACCTTTACAGATCTGTTTGTATGTCATCATGAATGAGAAAGGTTAACATACGTAGTAGTACTTTCAATGGCAGTAATATGCAACTAATTTGCTGGTGACAGCGGAGCAACGTTCAGTACAGTTTTTAGAACGGAGGCGCTTGCCGGCCTTAGAATGAGGCCCTTACGTTCAGTACAGTAGGATGGGCGTTTCAATGGCAGACTGATTGAGGTTATGGCTTGGATCCCTGAAAAAGGGGGCTATAGTTTGCACCCCTCAAAAGAAAAAGAAAAAAAGTTGTGGCTTCTCATATCTGATGGATGAGATGTCACGAGTGAATATCATCTCTGGTTTGTATCATGTGGAGATTCTGAGTGCTGCACAATTGTGGCCAACAAGCCAAACAAACCATACCACATGACTTCACAGGTTACTTGCTATAGCATGTACCAGGGACATAAATATGAGTAATGGCTGGGCAGTTTAGTTTTGCAAAGTACAACGCAAATTTCAATTCTTCTTAATGGCATCACCTTTTAGGTTGTGTTTTTTTTCCTGCCATACCTTCAGTTACTTAGAAACTTTTTTGTTTTTTGTTTTTCCTTTACTCCAACTCCAGCCAATATTGATGTGCGGTGGTACCTAGGAAAAATGAACTTTTAACTGGACAAGGCAGTGACAGCGTGGTTGTGAACAATTGCCATCCTTGAAAGCTGTTCTTGTTTGCAGAAATGTGGTGCATGCATTTCATTGCTTAACAGAGTTCCCTCCCTCAACATATTCCTGGCATTAGCAACTAACTTAAATAAAGATTCTTTTTTTCTTTCATTATTCCTTCCTCCGGGGACAAGATTATTCTTCCCTCTACTGCAAAGTCTGTTAAATACCATAGTACTTGTCTGCTCGCATGAACTCATTTACTTACTCCCTGGAAGATTATTGGCATGGTATTGGTATCTGTATTCTGTCCTATTTCATGAGGCCCTACTTTTTTTTCTCCCGTCCTTTTGAAGCATGTTTATGCAATCACCACTGCTTCTCACCTTAAACTGTTCTTTGATATCCTGCAGTCCATGCTTCGTCTAAAGCTGCTGCGTCACGGAGATGCTATTAACGATGAAGTGTGGAATCTACTAAGACCGGTTAGGCCACACCCACCAAAATGCAGACCTGAGGCATCGAGGTATTAGCACTTCTTTTTTCTTTTACTCCCTCCATAAAGAAATATAAGAGCGCTTATAGATCACTAAAGTAGTGATCTAAATGTTCTTATATTTCTTTACAGAGGGAGTACATAAGATGGCTTGAGACAGTTTTGGTGGATAAAAAGGATTTCTGAATTATTCTTTTAACCGCAGTAACTTCTACATGTTTGTCTTACCTGGTCTTTTCTTAGACGGAAATGTTAACGCCCACACGTGTGGGCGTTAGCCAACTCACCCACACGCCTCCATCACCGTCCAGTAACTTCTGCACAAATCTTGGCACGAATTAGCTGATTTTGTATGCCACGTAGGACAACTCGCGTGTGTGGTGTGTGAGATAGGTCGCCCACACATCCGTTTTACCACACGGAGGGGTTGGTGTGTGGGCGTTTAGTAGTTCGCCCACACACCAGTTTCAGTCACGCACAAGGGCTGGTGTGTGGGCAGTTTGCCATCTCGCCCACACGCCCGCCTCCTCTCCCACACCTAAGCTGCCAGTTGCCATGCGTTTTGCAGTGTACATGGCAACTGCCCTAGTGTGATTGCAAGCAGATGGCAACTCTCTTTTTTTTACCCGAACATGTCAGTTGCCATATGTTTGGCATGGTACATGGCAAACTGCCCTAGCGTGCACGTAAGCAGATGGCAACTCTTTCTTTTTTAAATGGCAACTGCCCTAGCGTGCTTGTGAGCACATGGCAACTCTCTCTTTTTACCCGAACGTTTTTTGTCATGCCTTTTTTGTAGCGCTACATGGCAACTGCCTAGTGTTAGTAGGTGGCAACTCCTAAAGTTTTGAAATCATGGCAACTGCAGTAGACCAGACCACACATGGCAACAACTGTAGTTGTCCAAAAAATGGCAATCTGGAACTTTGACCTGAGATGGCAACTGCAGTTGAGCAAACATGGCAACTGTAGTTGTCCGACATGGCAACCGTAGTTCAGCGACATGGCAACTGCACTTAAACGAACATGGACGAGGGTCCGGCCCATGGCAACTGCGGGGCGCACGGTAAAGTGTCACGTGGGGCGTGCGGGCCTGACGTACCGGGCGTGTGGGCGTTATCTATTTCGCCCACACGCACGCGTGTAAGAGGGACCGGGAGGGAAAAAAAGAGGCGTGTGGGCGCTAGTTGTTTTGCCCACACACAGATGTGTGGGCTGGTCCTCTTAGGCACCAGACAAAACGTGTGGGCAGATTTCTTAACGCCCACACGTGTGGCAGTTAGCGGCGTCCTTCTTAGAATGTCACAACACATTTAAGTCTGTAGTATGCTCTTGATGATGCATAGTAAAAGAACTTACATGTCATGTCTGCAATTTCTGATGGACAGAGACGATAGCAGCAAGACAGATTCACAAGATGCAAATGAATGTAGTCTGCAAAATAATAGGTAAACTTACTGTTTCAAATAGCTTAGATGGAGAAGTTGGGTTTGTCCTTGGTCGTATCTATTTAGTACTCCCTCCGTCCCAAAATAAGTGTCTCAACTTTGTACTATCTCTAGTACAAATTTATACTAAGCTTGAGACACTTATTTCGGGACGGAGGGAGTAATTGCTTTCCGCCTACTCTCACGTATGCCTAAAGCAATACTTGTTTTCACGAAGTGCAGGGCTGATGAACAACATAGTGATGATAGAAATCCATCTGCGGAGAAGTCTATTGGGCTAGCAATTGAGAGCCTTGTTAACTCCGACGGTTCAGGAAATCGACAATATGATGAGAAGATAGACACAAAGGGAAATCAATGTCAGGAAGATCGTGTAAACTTGGTAAACTCGTGTGTTCACTATCAAGAAAGTTCTAAAGCTTCAAACTTTGCAAGGTACGATGATCATCGTGTTGTCTACGATAATCAATATATGGATGATATCTCCCCAAGTACCATAAGCACATCGTGTGAACTCCAAGAAACTCCTTCATCAAGAGGTGAAACTTTACGAGAAGAAGACAACCAAAGTCTGAATGGTTCTTGGGACGAGAGAGCACTATGGATGAGCAGTCTTGGTTGGCCTGCACCAGTAGATTCCATGAGTCCGGACAGCTGGCATCAGGGCACAATTGGTGATATGGAGAATCATAATCAGATTGAATTTAATGATCGGCCTTGGATAGACTCCCCTAACTCATGGAGATCATTGCATATTGCCACACAAGCAGACTGTCGAGATTTGTCTGGCAATGCTGATATTTGTAATCTTCTTGAGAGGTAATTTCCCTCTAATTCCCAGTATATGTTTTGCACATCTCCACTTGCGCAGCTAGATGCACTTAGGTTCACTCCAGCAAAACTTTTTTTTATGAAGACATACTGAGATGCAAGTGTTCCGTGAAACTTGGCTAGCCTACCAATAAAAAGCCACTAAAGCTTAAACAAGCTTAAAAGGCATTTTTTTATTAGAAGAGATCACCAAGAAGGCGTAAAATACAACACCACAAGCATGGCTGCGACCAAAAACCAAATCACTAAACAA
>NC_041383.1:284021041-284028665 GCF_002162155.2 Triticum dicoccoides | reverse complement strand
CACATTATGGGACGGAGGGAGTAGAAGACAAATAAACTGCCAGGCTATCCTAACAAAATGACAAGAGAAACAATAAAACAAATAGGCTAAACAAGCTTGAACATTAGACATGTTATATATACCGTATTATGACCTTTTTAAACAAGGTTATCGCATATGCCCCCTTGCAGGTGGCAATCAGCGTCAATAATGAGCGTCCCCTATTTTTATTTTGTCAACCGTGACATTTTTGTTTCTTCCATGCAGCAAAAAGGTCTCAAAGTCCCTTGATAGTGATTTTAGCAATAAAATGAACCATCTCCTGAGAGCAATTCTGCAGAAGCAAAGACAACAACACATGATTGATGAATTTGGGGGTTACTATCCGGAAAACTTATACTGGCAACAGAATGATGAACCCCGGAATGAAGATCAGGTGTCATCTGCACCGTGTTCATTAGCACCTGTCTCCCATGTCACAGCCCACCACCAAGAGAATTGGCAGCACTCATCATTTGAACATCAACAACATGAAAATCAAAATTTGTTTGTGAGTCAGCTGCTGTTCAATGTCAATTGTGGAAAGACATATTCTTACTATGTTGTCTGTTACAGGAAATGGAGGTCAGGGTAAGAAGTGAAATGGCCCAGATTCATCATGAAATATATGAACTACGTAAGTTGGCGGAAACTTGTATTGCATCCCAAGTAAAGATGCAGCATTCCATTAAAGAAGAGGTGTGCAGCGCACTTCGAGAAGCTGGTGAGTTGCAACAAAAGTTTTTTTCTATGTCTGTGCCTCTTCTATATCTGGTCCTGTTCAGCATAAAATAGGATGAAGTTGCAGTTTCTTTTTTATTTGGAAAAGAATTTTGCATTGAAGGCAATATGTCTGGTGACATGTGAGCTAGTTTTGCTTAAAAGGCTAGCCAGATGAAATCTTGAAAAAAAGGACCACAGCTACTTTCGAGTGGCACTGTTTGGAAAAGAGTCACTCTGGTCTTCTAAGCAAAACAATATATTCTGTTCTTCTTGGGCTGGACCACTCTCATGGCATTATATATACGTGTGACGCTGCTTAAATCTTGGCGTGTCAGGTTTTGTAATTCAGTCTATTGAGTACCATCTGAACTTGGATTTGTTTTCCGTTTACCACTACCCCACAGTAGCTCATTGACATTTTAGTTCTACTCATAATCATCAATTTTTTTTCTTAAGCCTGATGCAATCTTTGAACAGGGTTGATGCCAAGCCAGCCTGACATAACAGCAAAAAAGGGCACGTGCTGCATCTGCCATGAGATGCAAGTTGACTCTTTACTGTACAGGTAATAATGATTTGCAGGAACACATTAACCTTGAATTGTCGTGTGGAGTCTTGCTAACCGAATTGATGTTCATTCAGGTGTGGCCATATGTGCACCTGCTTCAACTGTGCTCATCAGCTGAAATCAAGCAGCGGGAGTTGCCCAATCTGTCAATCTCCTATCGACGATGTTGTTCGGGCTCACCTGAATTTTTGAGACTTAGGATTTAGGAAGAAGAAAGAAAATAAGCCGACACTCCCAGCTTTAGAAGTGGAGTTGGTGAAGCCCTGGTTTTGAGGAGGCTTCTTGCCTTTTGTTGACCACTAAAAACTATAGGAGCTAGGTTTTCTCGAGAAAATGTAAATATGTTTTGTGCAACTGCGACACGTGTTGACTGGGAGGCAAACATAGATCTAATCAAAATGCTGGTCTTGTTTCTTTTGACTCCTGTTTCGGTTGATGTACCGTACCATTTTTAGTTTTGTTCTTTCAGAAAACGCAAAAGCCTCACGTTTTGATCCGTAGAAGAAGAGGCTCAGTGAGAGAGTGGCATCGATCTGTACAAGCATAGACCACAACGCACTCGATTTGGATAAGCCCAACTTCTTCATCCTTTGCAGCGGCATGGTTCTTGGCCGCAGCATTGTGCGGCACGGGCTCATCACCGCGCATCTCTGGTTGTGGCACGGGCCGCCATCCTTGCATCATTGGCACGGCGCAAGCGTCCTTTGCCGCAGCCATGGTCACGCCATGTAGTAGTGTGTGGCAGCACTCCCAGCAATGCTAGGCCGCCGGTCACTGTCCACTGCTCGCCGCATCACTGGAGGCTGATGCAGCATCCCGTACTCCAGCTTGCAGCAAGTGCCCATACCGCTTGCAACACCTAGTGTATCTGTTTGCGGTAGCCATCATCGTCGCTTGGAGCATAGCAGGAGCCAGCGTTCGGTTTTAGTAGCGCAGTAGCAAAGCAGGCAGCCCCTCAGAGTCCGATGATTAGTGACGGTCATGGTCCGACAATATATAGATGGAAGCATAGTTAAAAAAACCGGAACCAGGGATCCCAACAGTTCTCTAAGCTTAGCAGACCATTCAAGCAATCGAACAAAAAAAACTGGACGAACTGGGCGGTTTTTGTAAAACCCGATGAATCGGGCGGTTTCAAGAAAACCTAGTGTTTTTGGAGAAGCCCCTCAATCCACTCGATTTCATGCGCAGAAGCTGGGGGTAGAATTGGAAGAGAGAAAAAGCCCTCTTTTGTAGGGTTTCGGACGAATTGGGAGGGCTTCCCTCGATTTTGTGCAGAGACCCCCATACGTCGCCACCTCTCTGGCCTGGCGCCGCCGCCACCCTTGCCTGGCGCTTTGGTGCAGCGACGCCGCCTCTGTCTCTCCCTCAGTCCCTCTCCACCACAGTCCCTTATTGTGAGCAGCACTAGGCCACCAGCCCCCGCGGCCACTCCCGCTGTCCCGCCGCCACTGTCTCTGTTAATTGTTTGATGCCCGTGGAGAGGGGACGGTGCCGCCTGGTCTCCCGTCCTACGCAGCTCCGGCGCCCCATTCAAATCGACGACCAGGCCAGGCCTCCCTCCGGTTGTCTCCCCTCATGGCGGCCTCACTTCCAGACCTCCGCCGACCTCCGCTCGGCTACTATGTGATGTTGAGTGCTGCTACTTACTAATTTCTATGTGAAAATTGAAATTGTGAATCAGTGATGTTGGTTTGATGTTGCTTGCTGCTATACACTGTACAGGCTAATTGCTACAGTACTACTTATGTTGATGTTGCTCTATTGCTTGACTTGCTAATTGCTACTCCCTCCGTCCCATAATATAAGAGCGTTTTTGACACTACATTACTAAATTAGTACGTTAGAGCTAGAGATTATCATGTGTATGAATTAGATATTAACATGTAGTTCTGGTTACTCTATCAAGTGAGTACATATTTTGTTTCTATTGATTGGTGTATTTATTAATAAAATGGATATTATTTTATTGCTTAGAAAACCGACAATCGAACCGGTGACCCGACGGCCCGATCGGTAAACATCTGAACCGGCATCCTTGCCGGACCGGTTCAGTTTTTTAAACTATATGGAAGAGGTGAGAGACGTGAGCGAGGTTTGAGAGGGGGCGAAGGCTAACTGGACGAGAGATATTCGGGGAAGGAGATGGTGAATGTGTGGACGAAAGCATCGGCTGGCTAGATAAGGAGCAGTGGAGTGTCCAGTAGGGCCCGGGGGCATGTGTCGAATGCTCATGGTGTACAAAATATGCCCTAGAGGTAATAATACATGTTATTTATTTCCATGTTTGTAAGTAATGTTTATTTTCCGTGATATAATTGTAATGGTTCTTGAATATGGGATTTGGAGAAAAACTCATTTGCATGTGTGGAAACATAAACACATAATATGTTCCTAGTCATGTCTCCAAGACTAGCTCGTTGTTGCATAATGATCCCGTTTTACTGGTCAATGGGCATTGTTAAAGTAACAAGGATGCTGGCAATAAAGAGAGTACATTGTTATCGGAACAATGGTGTTGAAGAGACTCAACCGAGGTGTCAACATATACTCACTTTCTTGGACTATGAGAGTATCGAGTACCTTCATGCTAGATGGTGTGCTTGGGGTTCGTCAAACATTACCCGTAACAGGGTGATTATAATGACAACTTTAGGGTACATCGAATGTGTCAAGGGACTTGTTATCTCAAGATGGAATTTGCTCCTATGACGATGTAGAGATATTCTTCAGGCCCTCTTCGTATTTCGGTATCCATCATCGTTTGGCTAGACACAACGTAATATAATCACGGGGATGTTGGAATACAGAAACAAGAAAAAGAATAAAATCGGTAACAAGGATAACTTCGGTAGCGTGATCAAGTTATTGCTTCATACGGAGACCAAAGGTCTCGCCTTGGGTTTGTTAAAAATCACAAAGCAAAGCAAATGGTGCATGGGAACAAAAGGTTCACTTGATAACTATTCATGTAAGTGTGAGAGCCAATATGAATGCCGAGATCCACTATTGGTTATTGACCGGAAGGAGTTCAGGGTCATAGCTGCACTTATCAAACCAGTGTGGTCACACTCTTAAGGTTCATCAGTTTGTTGAGTATTGGAAGTGTTGGGAGCGTGATAGAAATTCACCAAAAAAGTTTTCGGAAGACCTAAAAAGTTTTGGAGAGAATACCAAAAGTGTTTTCGAGAAAACCGAAGAGTTTTTGGAAAAACCAGGAAAGCCTCGGAGGACCCAAATTGACACTGGAAGATCCAAGAAGGTTTTGGAATATTCTGGAACCTTTCAGAATGTTCTAGAGGGTGTCGTGGGATGTTTCCTTGGCTAGGTCCAAGTGGAGGTAGCCGCATGGGCCCTATAGGCCCAATAGTGGGGTGTCTCTTTTTGGCTTGGAGGCCAAGCCTCCTTTGGCGGCTAGGGTTTGGGGGGCCCACCACTTTAGTGCGTCGACCTAGGAAGGAGGCAAGCCCTCTGTCGGTGTCAAAACCAACAGATCTCGGGTAGGGGGTCCTGAACTATGTGTCTAAGGCTAATGGTAACAGGAGACTGGGGACACGATGTTTTACCCAGGTTCGGCCCTCTCGATGGAGGTAATACCCTACTTCCTGCTTGATTGATCTTGATGATATGAGTATTACAAGAGTTGATCTACCACGAGATCAGAGAGGCTAAACCCTAGAAGCTAGCCTATGGTATGATTGTTGTTGATGATGATTATGGGTCCTACGGACTAAACCCTCCGGTTTATATAGACATCGGAGGGGGCTAGGGTTACACAGAGTCGGTTTACAGAGGAGGAGATCTACATCTGAATCCTCAAGCTTGTCTTCCACGCCAAGGAGAGTCCCATCCGGACACGGGATGAAGTCTTCTGTCTTGTATCTTCATAGTCCAACGGTCCGACCAAAGTATATAGTCCGGTTGTCTAGATACCCCCTTATCCAGGACTCCCTCAGTAGCCCCTGAACCAGGATTCAATGACGATGAGTCCGGCGCGTAGATTGTCTTCGGCATTGCGAGGCGGGTTCTATCTCCGAATACTCCAAGATAAATTCCGAACACAAGGACCGTGTCCGGCTCTGCAAGATAGAATTCCATATACCACCGTAGAGAGAATAATGATAATCCATGAATCTAATCTACTGACAATTCTTTGAAAAGTGACATCACGCCACGGCCCGGTTTTTATTCGAACCGTTTTCTACAACCTGCTTCCGCACACATCACGAGGCGGTTTCTTTGGCACGTCTTGTCAAAGCAGAGATCGTGTCCCCTTATCACGGGATCTCCATCAATGCGGGTATGGGTAACCCAACCAGCGCCAGTAGTCGAGGCGCTTGGAAAAATAAGAGACTTAGAGAGGTAAGTGGGGAGGCGTACATTCACATCGCCTTTATAAAGGGGCAGAACTTTCCCGTTTTCACCCACGCCTTCTTCTTCCTTTGCTCATCCGTTCTCGCACCCTCGAGCTCCAGCACCCAAGTTCTCACCTTCTCCGTAAGACCGCAGCATGTCCAGAGCGGGAGGCAAGTGGATGGCCTCCTCTGTCATAGAGGAGAACATTACCAAGCTTCAGGAAGCCGGAACCTAGCCGCTAATATCGCGCACAGGCTTCCAACAGAGGGACAGATTACCCCTACACCAAAGTCTCGGGAGAGAGTGGTTTTTCTCCCTCATTTCGTCCGCAGACTAGGGTTTCCACTCCACCCTTTCGTCTGCGGGCTCATGTACTACTACGGGCTAGATTTTCATGATCTGGCCCCGAATTTCATCCTCAACATCTCGGCGTTCATCGTCGTGTGCGAGGCCTTCCTCCACATCAAGCCTCACTTCGGCCTGTGGTTGAAGATCTTCTGCGTGAAGCCGAATATCGTGAGCGGCCAACAGGCGGAGTGCGGAGGTGCCATGGTGGGCAAAATGCCCAATGTTATATGGCTCGATGGCTCCTTCGTGGAGTCCATAAAGGGGTGGCAACCAGGATGGTTCTACATCACCGAGCCGCGCGACGCCAACTAGGTGGCGGCCCCCAAAGTCAGATCCGAAATCCCCACGCGGCTCACCTCTTGGGAGAAGAAGGGCCTGGCCTGGGGCGAACCCACGAAGCTAGCCGAACTCGAGACCTACCTTAGAAGTATGAGGGAAAAGAAGATCAAGCTTGTCAACGTGGTCCAGGTTATGCTCATTCGCCGGATTCTCCCGTGTCAAAGACGGGCGTTTGATATGTCGGAGTTCGACCTGGCCGAACACCAGATGCTGCTAGAGCTCTTCGACACAACGCACAAAGAAATCTGGAAGGTTTTGTTCAAGACCGGCGAAGTCCCTCCTCCCCTTTCCGAGGACCGGGGGCTCAGCGCAGCGCGCCTCGCTAGTCCGGTAAGTCCCTTGACTATTTACGAGACGTTCCCTTAGTACTTTCGGGGGAGGATTTTTAAGTCACCTTGCTGACGAACAGGAGTGGGTGGAGACGGCGGAGAGGATCGACTGTCCGGCTCCATTGCCAGAGGACCCAGTGAGCGCACGCCTGGCGGAGATGCTGGTTCCGGCGCTGTAACACCCCGGATGTAACTTTCCATCTTTGTAACTCCAACTCTTGCCATTTTCGGCTATGTGATATGATATTCCCTCCGTGGTTGGGTTTTGTCTTTTGTTTTGCATTTTATTCATGTCATGCATATCATATCATGTCATCATGTGCATCTCATTTGCATACGTGTTCGTCTCATGCATCCGAGTTTTTTTCCCGGTTGTCCGTTTCGCAATCGACACTCCCACACGCACTGGCGCACCCCTCTTGTCTCCTTTTTCATGTGCGGGTGTTGAACGTTCTCGGAATGGACCGAGCCTTGCCAAGTGGCCCTGGTATAGCACCGGTAGACCACCTGTCAAGTTTCGGGTCATTTGGAGCTCGTTTGGTACTCCAACGGTTAACCGAACCCCCGCAAAGGCCTCTTTTAAGTTGCAGCCCAACACCCCTCCAAAACAGCCCAATAACCCATCTAACTCCCCTCCATGCTCTCGGTCGTTCGATCATGATCGTGTGGGCGAAAATCGCACCTCATTTGGACTCTCCTAGCTCCCTCTACCTCTATATATAGACCCCTTCCCCGAATTCCGGACGAAACCCTAGCGAATTCCCCTTCCGCCGCCACCGGACACGTCCCGGTCGCCCCGCCGCCGCCACGTGTCACGCCACCATTCGCCCGCACCGCCGCCGCGCCAGCCCCGCCGCCGGCCCGGCGAGGCCCGGATCGGGCCCCCCGAGCCCATCTCCATCGCGCCGCCGCCCCGCGGCCCCGCCCTCCGGCCATCGCCTCC